>NC_141767.1:62377028-62678235 GCF_051362555.1 Lingula anatina | reverse complement strand
CAGAACGGCACACATTGTGGATATTATGTATTTTTAACAAAAAGACGAATATATCTCATGAATCTTATATAGTGTTGTTGTTGTCTGCTTTTCCCGCGGTTTTAAGTAGGTCAACAGTGACTATGCGATGTCAGAGAGAGCTCCGTCAGTTAAAATCTCTTAAGAGATTTTAACAAAAAACCGTACGTTTAGGAAAAAAACCCTGGATTAACTTTGAATGCAGGAATGGGGTCGCTGACCATTGGTAAGTACGGGAAAATTGCCGTTTACTCCAGGAAAATCCAATTTTTGGCCAAAATGAAGAGTTATTATGACTTTAAATAAGTAATTTCAGTATATGTGACACAATTTTAGGTCAGTTTGCAGCTTACTCTTCACGTGAAAAATCCATTTAACCTGATGTTTATTAATGTTAAAAAGAAATTTAAAATTTGGCTTTCCCTAAAAGTTCTTAATGTATTTTAATGTGGTTGTTTTTTAGTTTGGCAGCATAGTTAAAAAGGTTTTATCCTACCTGCTGAAATGCTGGTATCGGTGAATTTGATTTTGTTAGACATCACAGCTGCATGGCATACTCTTATCTTTATATGTGTTTACCTTATGAATGATAACACACTTTTGATTTGATTTGATTATTGAAATTTACTGAATATTTCAGGTTATATTGTAAGAGACTTCATAAAAGGAAATGTGTCCAGTCAGGAGCACCTTGCCATGGTTCAAAAAGACACAAAGATGGTTGCATATAATCAGTTTAATATAATTTTATTGGAAAAGAGGTAATCTATCAATAGAAATATTTGACCTATTGTAACTATGATTTATATATGGATCAGTTGACTTACCAGTTAAATACAAAAAAGAACATGCTTTTACACATGCACAAGCATTCTAAGTTTTTATTCTGAACTAAAATGAAAGTGGCATATGTATCTGACTGCTCAGTAAGCCCTGGCATGTACTAATTTTACAAATCAGTGATGATCTGAATGTTTAAAATCAGCATCTTACTATTTGCACTACATGCAGCTCTAGAGTGAGTGCTCAAGTCAATTATTATTTGAGTGAAAAAAAAAACGGTTTACATAATTAAGATAGAAATGAAAAGACATAGATGATTTTAAAAATATTACACAAGATTTTAGGAATATAGTGTCAAATATGTTATTTTAAATATGATATAGGTGTGTAATTTCATGTGCAATCACTGTAATACATTTTATGAAACTTAGAGACAATGGCAAATGCTGCAAGGTGATGCTCTATGATAATGTCAGAGGATGTCACCCAGAAGAAATTGGACCAGGTAGGTACAAATAGACATTTTTATTTTTATTAGAATCTGGCCCTTCCCACCCCTGCCAGACAACCCAAGTAAACTTAGTAACAAGTGTTATCCTCAACTTATGGTTAAAATATAGCATACTCATTTGTTGCATTCCATTCTAATCTTAGCTTAGGCATTGGGCCGAGTATTAGATTTATTTGATAAAAGATGTTTTACTCTTTTTTGACTTCAGGTTTTCATGCAGCTGGTAACTCAACAATTGATCAACCATGGAAAAAAGTAGAGGCTGGAAAAAAGAAATTCCAAAGCATAGTTTCTGAGAATAATTCTCTGTCACGCAAAGACCAACTAATGAAAGAATTGATGGCCCTTCTGAATGATGAAACCAGGTATATACTAAATATAATATAGTGAGCGAGTTTGCTTCTTCTATTTTGTTCATTGACACTTATGCTTATTCTTCATCTAATATGCCACTGAATGTGCCTTGAAGTTAGATTCAATTTTTACATGCAAAGACAGTCGGGGGTACATTTAAACATGGTCCAATACATTAGCCCACACAATGGAGTGAAAGAGTTGTAACTGGGATGTTTGCCCTTATAAGTACATTTTGCAATGTTTCTCCTTCACGTGCATATGCTATGTTCACATTTGCACTAACTTAGACAAGATTAAGTCTGACATCACCAGCCTCTATCCTGGTTTAGGTCAGAATTGTTGTGAATAAGCATTACATGCTAAAGCAGGCTTACATTCAGGTATAACTCGTTTTGTATTCTACCTTGCCAAAATAATTCTTATATTTTTCTGCTGAAAGTTATTTTTCTCTTATAAATATAATTTTAATTCTTTAAAATCTTGCATGTATTACTCCTTCTTTATAGCAACAGGATAAGTTTTCTATAAAATAGGTTGTTACTTCATTTATAAACGAGTGATGTAAACAATGACATATTTATCCTTTTTTAGAAATTTTCCTGACCCCATCCTAGAAAAACAAGGTGCACATTATAGCACAGAAGTTCTAGAGCAGAGGAGTGCCATATATGTTAAAATCCCCAGCATGGATTATGGAACAAGGTACATTTTTTGTATGTTTTTAAGATTAAAGACATTCAACCAAGGTTGTTTCCCAATGGATACCTTTAAATGGTTTTGATTGGAGAGAGGCTGTAGGAGGTGTGATGGGTTAGTGTTGATGTTTTCAGGAACCAAATAATTCGAAGAAAATGTTTCATCTATTTGAAGATCACGAATCAATTCATTTGTCACGTATATCCCTAAGGTGACATGCCAAATTGTATAGTGGTACACAACATTTTGTAGCATACCATACTATGTATTTTACTATCATACTATTTTAGTTGTATATTTATTTATTTATTTATTTATTGACTTTATTCAACCATTTTGTTCATTTTACCTACGTGAATTGTACTGAATATTTAAAATGGATTTTGGACTGTAGACTATTATTATTCAATATTATTATTGTTTAATAATTCAGGCTCTGGGTTTTAATATACGGGAAGCTGAAAAAAAATTATTTATAGAATAATATGTATTTAATCATTTTTCACTTATTTTTAGAACAAATACCATAATTTTGATTGATGGACAGGGAAACTGCACATACTTGGAAAGAACCTTGAAGGAGCCAGTGAATTTAGAGCAGCCTGACTATGAGGAGAGGAAATATGAGTTTCATCTTAATAAATAATACACATGAAACAGTGCAATGAATCACTGTAACAGTATTACCTTTTTTTTTTGCAGTTCTTTTACATTCCTAATGTTACAGTCTGAGTATGAATTATAAAGGTGTGCAATTGAAATATATTTGTTTTCAAATGTTTAAAGACTTTTTATTGAGTTTTGAGTAAGAGGTGATACCATGTATTTAACACATTTTGCACTGTAGTAAAATTATGACAGAGCTATAGTTCTCGTGTTTACTTGTCTCTCAAATTTATATGAAAGTGTTTGTGAATAAAACAGGAAGTCTGATTTTGGATTTTAAGGTTCAGACAAGATAAGATAAATTGTTATTAAGGCAATAAATATATGAAATATAAAATTATATTGGGAATAGATTGCTTTGTAAAAGCCTCGTATTAAAAAACTGTAAAAGCTGTATGAATAAAAAAGTTTTAAGACTGAATTAAAAAGGGATATGACTGAGGGATAAGAGCTACATAATAATCATTTTCTTTCCTTAAAAACTAAAAGGCCTGGAGTTGCATGGTAAAAAAAAATATATATATATATGTGTGTGTGTGTGTGTGTGTGTGTGTGTGTGATACCCTTTATAGATTCAATGGGAATAAGATCCCAATCATGTTACTTGCCGTCTTAACTAACTTTTCCATTTTTTTTTTGCTCTTCAGTTGCATGCCCATACCATACAATTAACATTAGCTAAAATACTTTCTATAACACACTCTTAAATGGACACATTCCTGTTGAAAGCTTTCAATGTCCTTAAAAAGTACATTTGCTGCCTTTTTTTTTTTTTAACTTTCGTGGTGTTATCGCTCCAGGTAAGTCTATTGTTCAACAGCCAACAGCTGACTTGTTTTACTGCCTCACCATCAATTTCAATAGATCTTTACAGGTTTGATACCTCTTGTAGTCTATAGTTATCTCGTTTTGTTGTTTGTGTCTAACTTGAATTGTTTTTATATATATTAAACGCATTTAGTGTGTGTAAAATCTTTCCTGACAACACAAGTTGTTAATTCGGTTCATTTTCTTCTAGTTAAGACTACTTTCCGCAATCTAAATATCTCTCAGTCAGATATCATTTTGTAACTTGGGTCTTACATTTAACAATAGGGCAGATGAATTATATCTGCAGATGAAATGTTTAATCAGATTGTTTTACTTTTTTCTGGAACAAATACCATAATTTTGATTGATGGACAGGGAAACTGCACATACTTGGAAAGAATTTTGAAAGAGCCAGTGAATTTAGAGCAGCCCAACTTTGAGGAGAGAAAATATGAGTTTCATCACTGATGAGACTTTTCCGACTTTTGTTGGAATTCCGACTCTTTCATTGTCATTTATGTCATTCTTGTGAATTGTTTACCCTGGATCCCTGGCCCACTTTCCTACTTTTTCAGTGAGGACTGATCTCATCCCTGATTTCATCTAAATACACATCATATAAGAGAGTTCACGAGTACCATAGCATTTTTTGTCTGCAGTTCAGGTCCCTTCCCATTCCCAATGTAAGGCCTTATGGTGACTTTTCTGTATCTGAAGCACTATTAATTCCATTGGCTAGGGTCAACTGATGTAAAAGAAACTTACAGGGCCACTCCAGTGGGATTTTAAAGTGTTGAAAATACCTTTAAGATAAACAGAGAGAAAACAATGACCAGCAAAACATTGCGAGGCACCTTGTGAAAAATGCATCCATTAATGTTTTTTGTTTTTTTTTCCTATGCAAATAATTTAAAAAATATATGAAATCCTGATGTTAAGTTTAAACAGCACCTTTATTCCTTTTACAATGTACAATTTCTATGCAGTAAAATTACATTGGAGAAAGAATCTGTCCAGCAGAAATCTTATATACATTCCAAGTTTAAAATCATGATTCTATATATAACCAAACTGGAACTAATTTTATGATGTACCTGTTATATTGTGAATTTAAGTTAAAGGAGTGAATTAAAACAGGTCTTCTGTCAGTTAAATCTGCCTATATTCTGAAGTCTATTGTTACATGTTTGCCACTTCCACTTATTGGTAACTCATTAGGTAGCATGTCCAAGAATCTGTAACTTGATTCCAACTGTTTAAACTTGTCACTCTGACATTATACAAGTTAAGTATCCACTACATTAAATTTGAATACCTAACTCTTTTACAATATGTCAGTATAGTTTCATGCTTTCTGTACTGTATGGGTTTCAATCCACATGCGAAGATTTACTGTAATGCATTGCAGGGCGCCGCCTGTCTACTACTGGTGACTGGGAAGTCTAAGCAAATAGATAGAAAATTATTACATTACATTTCAATATCATACTGTATTCTGTAATATTATGTATTTCAAAGTATTTTCATGATTTTTTCAAAGAAATAAACTTTGTCATATACTGACAGCTGTACACTTAGGGTGATTTTTATTCCATTTCAAATGATGAGGAAAACGTTCTTGTGAGAATTGTTTGTTTTTTTAAAGCTTATTGGGCTCATAATATATCAATTGTCTGACTTGCAACATACCTGTAAATTGTTGCTAGAATGATATCTTCTCTCTAGAACCTGAAAAATATTTTTAAAAAAGATGACCGTTTTGATAAAAGCACCAATAAAAGGCTTATAAAAAGGACATTTTTGTATCAGAGAGATTCATGAGGGGGACTCAGGTGTGCCCCAGTGCTGCCATCTGGTGACTTGTATTGCTATGACCAGGAACAAGTATCTAGAAAAATTTTCAATATTCTGGCTGGAGAATTTAAAGATTTGACCAGTACTTAAGAAATCTGAAATTGCAGTACAAAGAGAAGAAAAAATGTGCATCCTCGTTACCTTTTTGACAAGTTATGCCTTGGGATCAACAAGTTTCTTGGAAGCTAATAGATGCTACTGTTTATTGCATTGAAAGGATGGTACATTTGCAACATTAACTTGCAGTATGCTATGATGAATTCCGTATTAGAAATCCCCTTCCCACCATCACTTATTCAGTAAAAATCTCACTGGAAGTTAGTCTTGCCTATTTCTGTAATTTCTCAGTCCAACACACTCAAGGTAATATGCATGAAAACACCATCCAATGCATGATGACTGCCAATCACTTTCCATTCCCAATCCCTCTTGGCATATATTCTGCACTTACTATTTAGCTATCTTTTCTGTACATTACAAACATTTACAGCCTTCTTTCTTTGTTAAAAGCCATGTGCCATGTATAAGTACCAATTAAATGCAAACTCATCATGGTGGATAAATACCAGACTTGAACAACAAGTGAATATGTGAACACATACGCAGGACAAGATGGCAGTTTTTCTTCTGGGAATAATTGACAAAAGTACAAACAATTGGTTAGCTGCTGACATCACTGAAGCACTCTGGCAGAGGCACATACAAAATGTGCAACATGAACCAAAGGAAGAAGGTGCTAGCTATAACCCTGATTTTCAAGGCACATTTTCACTGATTGAAAAAGTCTAGTTGGGAAACACCTTAAAAATTATTAACCGTATTTTAACACTGTCTTTTGTAAAACAAAGTTAGTATATTTATAGCTTATAACAATATATTTTTCTTTATTGCCACATACCTTGTCAAAAAATCTGCTAAGCCTGACTGCATTGCTTGATCCTGGTGCCAGATATTTTACTTGATTGCATGCCTGTGTTCAAAGAGAAAATAACTTGTGAAATACCCCAATCATATATATATGTTTGTAACATAAAATTGCACATTCAACTCAACTATGCATACTCCGGTTTTTTTTTTAATATTAAAAAAAGTCATAATAATGCTTAACAATTTAAAAATCTTAAAAAAATTCCAGTTTATTATTCGGCTATTGAAAAAATATATAAAAATAAAAAACCTAACCAGAGGATTGAATTCAAAATTACTTTACAAATTCCAAAATTCAAACAAAATTGCTCTTTTGTATATCATATTTCTCAACACCACAGAAAAATGATTCTCCAGTTAGAAAAAGAAATCCTTTTTTGAGAAACTAAAAACAAAGACTAGCAAAAATAAAATATTGAGAAAATGTGTTGTATTAAATTTGTGAGTAAAAACCCATGATGTTATGACAAGGGTAGAGACTTACAAGATTTATTTCATCTGCACAACATTCCTCTGCTATTGATGACATTCTTGATAAAAGTGTTTCCTTCTTCACAGTCTCTGCCAGGTCAGCCTTTGTACCAATCACTAATATTGGAATCTGATTTCCTGCAAACTGCTCTGGATCGTAGTCATCATAGTAACTGGAACAGAATTTTTCACATAATTAGAATAGTTGTGCATATGCCTTACACTATTGAATATCATTAATCTAACCAAAGATATATATATATATATATATATATGATTAAGTAACTCACCCATTTTCTATGCCCTTTCCTTCTTTATTTAAGATTTCCGCCAGCCACTTTCTGAGATTCTGGTGTGATTTTCTATTTGATAAATCATGGACTAAAATGATACCTGGATGGGAAAGGAAAGTTTGTAAAGCAGTAATAAGTTTTATCTTTTACAAGACCAAAAAAAAAAAAGGCATGTAAAATCTCAATATGAAGCAGAGAATACATACAAATACTGATTTGGTAAAAATAAAAATAAAATCTGTTCTTGTTGTCTAATTAATGATATATTTTGTGTCACCCTTTTACCCACCATTAACAGGGCTATAAAATATGGATCTGCTATTCTTATGACTTGAAGATCCTCCTATGTCCCACAGCTCTATAAAATATGTCTTTTCTGCTGGTGTCCCTGCTTTGTAATCATGCAACTGAAACATAAAATGGGACATTTCTGAGAAACAATTTATTATTTTTCTTTAAACATGAAATGTGAGCAAGAGAAGGCATGCTGTAATACATGTGTTTGAAATATGACACAAATGAAAAACTAATTAAATGAAATAAAATTATAACTAACAGTATCACGGAAATGCAGATTTTTTTCACCTGGCTTCATAAAACAAAGGTGATGTTGTTAGGTGATTCATTTTCTTTGTGAAATGGGAGTTACTTACCTTGGTTAAAATAGTTTATTTGGGATACACCTAAAATGTGCAGTACACTGCAACACAGCATAATATACTAAAGAAAATGACTATAGACATGAGTTAACACAGGAAACAGGCATTCCCACAAAAATAAGGTTATATAAAGGCAAAATTTTCTACTAGGTTATTAATATCATTGATCCAACTTGACAAATTGGTATGCTTTGTTTAGAAGTGTCTCTTCTTGGCAACATGGCAGAGGTCCCAATGATAAAAAAAAATTGTACCAAATTAAAAAGTTGTATTAAAGACACAAATTACCTATTTATATATTTCACTTTTATATCGACCAATTTTCTTTAGACAGAGCATTCCCTGTGTTTACTTTCATCCAGCCTCTATTGTCTATAGTGTACTTTGCTGTGTTGTACTATTTGGGCATTTTAGGTTGGCCAGTTTATTTGTAGTATTTAGATTTAAATTTTGATTAACAATATTATGTTTTCATATTACAACATACATTATTGTGATGTTTAAAGCAATATTATGGTGTCATTTCAAGTCACTGTAGTCATTCCTTGTCATTTCGGTGTTTAGTGAGACCAGTTATATTCTTTTTGCATATTTCTTACCTTGACATCTACAGAACATCCTATGGTCCAACTCGGGTTTAACATTGGCTCATTGTGACATATCATATGTACAAGGGATGTCTTACCAACTCCTACAATAAAAATAATCTTATTTCTATCATTTCCATTCTAATGGCATGTTGGCCGCCGACTTGCACCCTGAGCTTCAGAGCTAACTTGACACTAACCTTTTCACTGTAGCCTATCTCCATCGTGTCAAGTAACCTCTGACCAGATTCGAGTGAGCCCGCCGCCCACCAATCAAATTTAAAGCCCGCACTCAATGACTCATTGAACGATCTAGCCAATGAACGCGAACGAGTCAAAGCGCGCTTTGTTCAAATCCGGACCAATCAGAGATAAGGCTCAATATCAGGGACTTGCCGTAACGGGGGCGTCTCGATAGTCCAAAGGTTCATTGGTCCGAAGGTTCATTGGTCCGAAAAGTGGTAACATTTTCATCGATTTTTTCATCAAGGGTTCATTGGTCCGAATGTTCTATAGTGAACATTCCGACCAATGAACCTTCGGACTATTGAACCTTCGGACTATCGCTACGGCCCCGCCGTAACCTGTGGGCAGCACGCAAAATACATCATCCCTCAGTAGATAATGATGCAGGGCATCATACTGCTCTGGTTTCAATTCCGATATACTCCATGCTTTCTTTGTGTACGGTTATGCACTCGGAACTACTCAGATGTCTCCGCACTCGACAATAACTATGTTGTTAGTATGGAGCTTGCAGAATCAGCCGAGGATTGCCGATTGACGATCAACCAATCAGCGTTTTCACCAAACTTTGGTGAAAATTTTTGAAACATGGATTCGATTGGCTTATATAAAATAGGTCAAACTATTTTCGTCAGAGGTTACTTGACACGATGGAGATAGGCTACAGTGAAAAGGTTAGTGTCAAGTTAGCTCTGAAGCTCAGGGTGCCGTCTTGGTACGTACTGCAGACAGAATTTCAGTGACAGAAATGAATCTCTCCCCCGAAATTGTAATCACTGATAGTTTCATATCATCACATTTTCTTAACTCATATTACCCTTTCAAAGAGAAGAATGGTGTGCAAGTATATGGTAAATTTCAGAGAAAGCAAACCACGTTTCATAATGGTTACAACTGACCTGAATCTCCTACAACCAAAATTCGCACTTTGTCCGTGGCAGCCATAATGGAAACCAACTGTTCACTGATTGGAATAAACACTTTTTTCAACGTTGATCTTTGAATAAAATTTAGGATTTATTGTATACGCATAAAGTGTAAAAACTAAAGCAAGAACAAAGTGTCTACTCTGTAATTTTCCAGTCATATGATGATATGAGTAATTTTTTGAAAGTGATTTTGCAATGATATTTTAAGATATTTATTTAAAAATAAGCCTTTCTTGGGTGACTGACATCGGAAGCGTATTATTTTCTTACTTTCGTTAAAAAAAAGCGAGGTGAGGTTTGGCTTTGCTTTTGATTATGATTATGATTAGATGTTGTAGACGACCGAAACCCTAAACTGGTAAGATGCTGTCATATGACTGTAGTAATTACTGAGATGCCCGTCAAGTGAAGTGTTTTCTTTAATGTAAAATGTGCGACGATCCGTGTCGTTGTGTTTTTATTATGAGGTTATTGTTGTAACTTCTCTACCCGTTGAAATAATTCTCGATTTGATGGAAATGTAATGCATTTACTAGATGTATGTCAAAATTGAATTCTAACATCTGAAATTAAACGCAGTGATATACAAAAAGCTTTTTCATTTTATATGTAATCAAATAAAGTTATAATGAAAATTAAATCATTAGATACATTGAAACATTATGTTCATTGGCTTTTAAAAATGTAATTTACATTTAAAATGAAAAAAAAAAAATTAAGAGCTTTGCAATGTAAGTTACAATGTAAAAATATTTATTTTCAATTTAATTGTTTGGGGCGGGGGGGGGGGGGTATATTTGCAGTCAATTTTGTAGATAGTCTCACTCTCATGTGAGTAGAGTAGCAACTAAACAGTTATCTCCATTCCACATCAGCTATTAAAATGACTGCCTTTTTGCTGTATTTTCCATTTTGCCATTTAAATCTAAATTGGACTGTCCCAGAGTGTTGGTGCTAATTTATCTTAAGGATACTCTATGTGGGGTTTACCTGCCAAAGTGAATTTGTCTGGAAAAAAGCCATTTTCTGTTACCAACGTATCATTACTCGACCCATCCCTGCTCTTGGATTAGATGTTTAATTCCATTCTCAATTTAATAATTTTCCAGTCATTTGGTCATTAAGAATGCCATGTCTTCCTATAAATATCAGAAGGTACTATCAATGCCAGATACTTTTATGTAAGGAATTTTATATTTTTTAATGTCTGAATTAGTAGTTTTGCAGGATATGTAGATAAAGAAAATATGACGTACTTTGGGACATTTTTAAATGTGTGACATACTAAGACAAGTATTCTTAACTTGTTAGCTAGCAGTATAAGGTCATCTTGATGCAAGTAAAAGAAACATGAACTTGTGGGCAATTATTGTTTTTGCACAGAATGACTGCAAAATGGTTAAGTACATCAGATCTGTGTCATTATTTAAAGGGATAATAACTCTTCGTTTTGACCAAAAAATGAATTTTCCTGGAGTAAACAACAATTTTCCCATACTTACCAATGGTTAATGAATCCATTTTTACTTTCAAAGTTAGTCCCTGTTTTTTTTCTTAAAAGTTTGGTTTTTTGTTAAAATCTCTTAAGAGATTTTAACGGAGTATAACCATCAATGGAGGTCACGTGATCTGAAGACAAGCTCAAATATCAGAATAATAGCTATAACTGCCATTTTTGTGGTAAAACAGAATATATTATATTTCTATGAGTTATTCACAATGTTTTTATTGTGGAATATAGATCTCATACAAAGAGTTATTATCCCTTTACAAAGTCAAATTTTTGTCACTAAAACCAACCAAATGCCAGCATATAGTTTCAAGTAGTATAACTAAGAGAATTACCAAAAGGCGTTGTTTAATTTTACCCGAAAATGATGTTTGGAGGTTTTTTTTTCTGCTGGCATTCTAAGCTGTATGTCAATGGGGCAGAAAAGTAGGTCATGAAAGTAGGTTAAATTTATTACCAAAAATTTAAAGAAAGGAGCAGTCTAAAGGTCTAAAGATCGAGTGATCTATTCAGTTTATCCCTTGGCATGTCAAATTTATTTGAGTCATATTAGAAACTAGTAGAAGTGGTTTACATGTGTTACTGGGAATCCACGCTCCACCGATGCTCGGTTTGTATGTACCTTTAAGGCAGATACGAGTAGAATTCTTCCAAGGGCAGTTACCTATAAGATTTATTGGTATGGATGCCTTGTGATGAATCAGTAATTCTAATACTGTACTTCACATTTGAATACATCATAATAATAATTAAAATTGTTAAAATTAATAATGATAAAGTTGTTCATTTTCTATTTTTGCAGTGGTTATCAGGATGTCTACAGCAGTAGCAGCCAGTGAACCAGATGTGCTTACAGAGGTTCCAGAAGCACTGAAAACTTTGGCAAGATATGTAGCCAGGGGTTTCTATGGAATAGAGTATGCCTTAGTAATTGACATGTTAGTACGAAACCCATGTATGAAAGAAGAAGACATGGCAGAACTTCTAAAATATGATCGCAAGCAACTTAGAACCATCATGAACACTTTGAAAAGTGACAGATTTATAAAAGTCAGAATGCGTGTAGAGACAGATTCTGAAGGGAAAACCACACGGCATAATTACTATTTCATTAATTATCAAGTTTTTGTGAATGTAGTCAAATACAAGCTAGATCACATGAGGAGGAAAATTGAGACACAAGAAAGGGACTCAACCAGCAGATCCTCTTTTATTTGCCCAGAATGCCATAAAAGTTACACAGACCTAGAAGCCAAGGAATTGTTAGACATGGCCACATTCACATTCAGGTGTACATACTGTAGAACAGAGGTGGTGGAGGATGAGAGTGCAGTGCCAGTTCAGGATGCCAGGGCAGTGCTGGCCAGATTTAATGAACAAATGGAGAGATTATACAAATTGCTCCGCGAGGTGGAAGATGTGAAACTCTCACAAGATATCCTTGAACCAGAACCCACAGATATTCGGACAATTACAGGGTGTGTAGAATTGAGTAGAATGAGCAGAGGAATGTTAAGATAATTTTACAATGCTTCTTTTAAAACTATTTCAGAATATTTTAATCTTTTAATGGAAGACACTCTCTGACATCCCTTGTAAGATGATATAAATATACTGTTGGACTAAAAGAATCACAGGAAGATAAGAATAATCAGCAACTGGTTAAAGACAAAGAACTTAGTGATGGTATATTTTGCCTGTTTATCTGATAGAGAGAGCACTTATAGTATTTTTATAGGCCTAACTGTGCTTTACTAGAACTGCTGATAACTTTCTATGTCTTAATTCAGGCGGGCTCATGGAAGTTCCCACCCCAAGAATCCAGCAGCAGGGGACAAGACGGTGTGGAGTGGAGAACTCACTAAGAACAGGGCTTATGGTTTTGCTGAAAATACAGTCACTATCAGCATGGGTGAAGAAGACCACCAGACAGGATCTGAGACAAAACCAGTAAAGGAACGTCCTATTTGGATGGTGGAAAGCACTGTGGATGGAGCTGTGGCAGAAACAACACCCCAGGTAAATTCTTTTTGTAAATGTTTTGAAAAACATGTTGGCCAAATGCAGGGATTTTATTCAGAGGGTCTTTGGGGTTGTTAAATAACTTGGAATTTTCTTAAAATTGAAACGTTTGAATGATAAAAACTGATTTTTAGCTGTTGATGAAAGAATTTAATATTATAACTTTATTGTCCTAATTATGTCTAAATTGTGTGCTCTTCCTTTTCAATTTGAACTAATTTTAAAGTACATAATATATTTCATACATATTGCTTTCCAGGAAATTAAACCAGGTCTGTCAACACAAGAACCTTCCACTGTCCGTGCACAGGACAGTGAGGACATCATGCGCACACTTCTGGTACATGAGAAGAAGACTGCTGCTGTGGGCCTGCCAGGCTTACCTGGGGGCAGTGATGATGAAAGCTCATCTAGTGACTCTGGAGATGAGGCATCAAAGCCAGCTGCAGCCATCCTGGGAGGCAGTGCTGAAGGTGAGGGGAGTTTAGTTACATTGTCAGCAACAATATTATCATATACCATATTTAAGGTGCTGTCTTTTATTTCATTGTGGGTTATCACATTTTTCAAAGCTTACCACGTTTATTGTTCTGTTCATTTTGCTTTTAAAAAAGTCTTTTTAAATTCAAATCAGATCCTCTCCTGTCATTATAACTTTAAAAATATAACTGACGGTGACCAGCCAATCTACACAACATGTAAGGGTGCTTTCCCAGAGATTTAGATCGACCTAAAGATTATGTTTTAGATCGACCTAACGCCCTGGGGGTTCACGCTAAATTGCAGTCAGCCGAGCGGGCACCATAGTTAATTACCCCCTTACAGCTTTTAGTAGGCGGGACAGATGCTTAAGCCGGCCAAGCTGACAGTAATCTAGTGAGACTCCCTACAGGGATAGATCGATCTAAAAATCTATGGAAATGGGGTGTAACAGTCAGATGATGGCTGTCATCAATTAAAGCTAAAAGGATTGTTATCTAAGTACACAAATTCTTTCTTTTAAAATGTGATATGTTATTAAATACTTGAAAATGACAATCTATGCCAAATACTCTCCAACTTACAGGCCATCTGGACCACCAGGGTCTGAGAATCTACTGGCCCAAACCAAATACCCCCCTCCCCCCCCCCCAAAAAAAAAAAAAAAAAAAAAAAAAAAAAAAAAAAAAAAAAAAAAAAAACCTTAGGTAACACATTGCGTTAGACAGGCTTGTTATTGCAAATAAGAAATAAAACATAGGGTTTTCATAGAGGTATTAAAAAAAGTGTTCAACATTTAGTCTGGACATTTATAAAATGAATTGGAAAAAATCCACTGAAAGAAGAGTTGAAATTATTCAAATTGGTCAAAAGTGGGAAAATAATCCTTTGCTCAATGTGAAATATTTGAGTTTACAACTGTTACATACTTACATCCATCATTTGGCTTTCTTTCGGTCCTCATTATCAAGACTAGATGACTTGCCAGAGTTATTGATCAAACTTAACAATACAAATTTAAATATCCTAAATGAATAACATAGGACAAAAAAGATATTGTTTTGTAGTTAACAAGTGTGGCATGAGTAAAGAGCGATCCCCCCCCCCCCAAGATAATTTTATTTGCTGTGATGCAATATCATATATACTTCTAAACTGAATTGTAAATCATTTGAAGCTGCAATTACAGTAAACTGGAAAATCCCATTTAACAAGTGATCTTAACATCAAGCATGAGCGTTTTTTATCAGGATTAAAGAAAGTACAATATCCACAGTGGAATAAAGGGCAGTGCGTTTTTCATGAAATGATTGTTAATAGTTTGCTAAGATTGGCTCATATCTGTTGAGATTCAGGAACTTGTTTAGTTGCATATATGTGTTGCGTTGGAATACTGTTTTTGCAAAAATGTTAGAGGGGCACCAGATTTACAGGGCTACAGCTTTTATTTTTAAAGAGAATAGAAAAAGACTAAGACCCAGACAGAAATCTTGTGTGTGTGTGTGTGTGTGTGTGAAGAAGGGGAGTGGTTAGAGGGGGCAGAAGCAAGTCCTTTGATGGTCTTTATATTTTACACCCAGTGAAACAAAAATAATTTTTTACCCTTTCCAAAGTTCCTTTACAATTTCCCCTAAGATGTATGATTTATGAACTGATAAGTATGTTACATTTTTTACATCCTTTTGAGAGAGACATGAAGTCTAGACATGGAATAGTGCATGTTAATGTTTCATATTTCAGTATCTTGTTTTTCTTGTTATTCACATTTTTTGTAACCAGAAGTCAGGCAGATGGACTACTGTTTCCTCATTGTGATGCACAGATATATTCCATTCAATTTCTGCATTGTTTGACAAGGTTGTTCAGTATATTCACCGCACATCACTGTCACGTTTATGAACTTTTTTCACAAGCATTAAAATTTCTCTTCAGTGTTATGGAGACATTAATTTTGTACAATGCGATTTTCATAAAAAAAAGTGGGAGTGATATGTGAAATATATTTGGTTACTTCAGCAAAGTAAAAAGTAATATTTTTGCACTTAACACCATCTTTTGGTAATGTTATGTTCCATAAATACAAGAAAACACACCAAAATTATGCATACAAATAATTTTAGAGCTGGAAATAACTACAGCAGATGTTGTTACATGCAAAAAGTATGCTAAGCATAACCCCACCTAACAATAATTGCCCCTTATTGAGACTTATGAGGGTGTAACTGTTTACTTACCCCTTTCCATTTGAAAGCATTTTGTTGAAAAGAATTTTGATGAAGATAAACATGTAGATAAGAATAGATAATAGCTGTCTATGTATCAGCTGGTCCCGCCCTTGGTGACTTGGGCAATTTTATTACAACTATGATCCAAAAACAAATTTATCTAGAGGGTCCTAGATTAGAATGATCAATGCAAATAACCTGAAATTATGAAAAAGAAAAAAAAACATTAGTTTTCCTGCATTGGGGGGGGTGGGGGGGGGGGCTAATTTTGCAGATATGTGGTATTCTGATAACTTTATTAATTGATAAATACTTTAACAGAAACCCAGTTTTTACCATGTAAAGTATTAATACCAGGTATCTTTTGTAAACCAGTGAAACTGTCACCCTGGTGCACATCTTGTCCCATCATCTGTGGTCACGTATGTTAATAGGGGATCTTGTCATGTGGTCTTAACACTTGATAAAGGTGACGTGAGGGGTGCTCTTGTGGCTTAGATGAACGCGATGAAAGGTGTGATGGTGTCATTGATAACAGGATGTTTAGACTTCATGTCTGTGAGGTTACTGATAAATGAGATTGGAAATTACTGTTATTCCGGCTGTTATTTTGCAAAATGTTACAATGCATAAAATATTTTTGTAAATTTAGTAGATGTCGCATTCCACTGTGATGAGTAAACTTTGGATTTTATTCCAGGGTAGTATTCTAGGGTAGAAAAAAAACTTATTTTCTTGATCTTTCTTAGTACATTGAAAGTCCACCCCAGCCCAAGATTGTTTTTGAATAATTTCAAAAAATCTATTTGATCTTTCAATATAATTGTTCATACAAAACTCTGAAGTGAGAAAGAAAATAATTTGGTTTATAAATGATGAAGACATTACATCTATTTGTTTGCATTTCTTACCTCTTAAATTTTCATTAATTTATTTTTAGTCAATTCCAAAGAATAGAAATAAATGAAAAGATATAATGTTTGATTTATATACCATATATTTTCTATTTCTTAGCTGTTGATGAAATGGAAAGTGATGAGGATGATGAGGCTGAGCCTATGGTGACAATAGGTGACAAAAAGATCCCATTCCATGAGGTAACAGATGATATGGTACACCAGATGACACCCTCTGAAAAAGAAACCTTCATCAAAATGGGACAAGACATGTATGCTGATATGTATGAGTGATAATTGGAATTTTTCAGACAAAAACAGAAATCAGAATGAGATGACGAAACAGTCAGCATAAAAGATAAACTGTGACAAAAAGTCATGACATTAAGGCTAGATGAGTTTTTAAGATGTACTTATGAATGCATGTCAAGCTTCACAGGTTCAGGTTCTGTTACGGATTCTAGTACAAGAAGATTTTGGGAGTGCAGTTCATGTCATCAAGAGCTCTTGCCTTCACATTTGAGAAAACAACAACTGGGCAGAAGAAACACAGCTCAGAAAAACTGGTCGTTAAATCTTTTGAATATCTTAAAATGTCTGCAGAAGAAGGTTGTCTACATTTCCATAAGGTAATACTACTGTTAAAAGATTATGTGTGGCTTTTCTGATCTCAAGTGTTTAAGGAATTAAATAGTTGTAGACTGGCCCATACAAAATTTGACAGGGCTGTAACAATTTACTTTGAAAGTCTTGTGCGAAGTCGTCTCTAGATTTGTCATCCAAATGTTAATCTCTTCTCAAATGGTCATTGCCACTGTTAGACAATGAGAATAGTATATTATATGCTGATGCCATCTCTCTCAGATACATAAAGCTTACACTTTACTTCAATTTTTGCCTTTAATAATAAAACTAGTAGTGTTCACTAAGGTTCACATAGTTTCAGAAATACTGGTCCGTGAATCAAATATGGCCGACCCACTTGAATGCTTGTTGCGTAATCCTAGCAGGGAATCTATTCATTGTCCATTAGTGGGTTAGATGGCAAGCTTTTAAGTGGGTCACCATATTTGATCTATGGAGTAGTTAAGCCACTATTGTTAATGCGGCCTTACAGTTGATCAGACACCTTAACAAAAGAATTACTCTAGGTTAATAAGTTGACCAACATCAGCCACAGTGTTATCAAGTGTGCCTGTGTTTTTAAGTGGCTTCTTATTAGTCATTTTTGAGCTGTTTCTGCTTGTGTTTGCTCACTGTGACATAAGTTGTAAGGGGGCATAAACCTGCAAGATACAAGTTTTCATCCAGTCAGGGGGCAACACCCTAAGTGGGGGCAAATGTTTATATGTGGTGATAACTTATGAATCTGAATTATTATTTCCCTGCACTTGTTTTCATATTATATAATAAGTGGTTTCTATATATATATCTTTTTCCTTTGAAAAATTGATTGCATAGCAATTAAAA
Organism: Lingula anatina; assembly: GCF_051362555.1. Classification (NCBI taxonomy): domain Eukaryota; kingdom Metazoa; phylum Brachiopoda; class Lingulata; order Lingulida; family Lingulidae; genus Lingula; species Lingula anatina. Next base: position 62,659,825 of record NC_141767.1, on the reverse strand, counting down.
GTTGACAAGTTTCCTAGAATGCAGTTTTTTTATTGATTAATTCAATGTAGTTCACTTACAAAATTATATTATTTTGTTTTCAGATATCGTAAATAGAACCCAAAAATGTTGCTTTTCTACACCACTTATTATATGACTCATTTAAGATAGATCACCCATAGTTAAGACATGAAATAACTGATGCACCTTGAAATATCTGAATTTGCAGTTACTTGTTATTAATGTATATGTCAAAGTAATTTGACATGTTCGCATAGTTTAATTTATTAGTATTTGAGTTTTTTTTACAGAATTGGCTATATGTATTTATATAACCGAACTTTGTACTTCCCTTTGCAGGTGTAAAATCATTTTAGTTACAACATATATTTCACTGCTTCCTCTACATATTTAAAAAGTTTCCTTCAGACTGAGTATACAACTTCTAAAAACCTACGATATTGCATAGAATAGAAATAAGGTATTGTTGGTATTGCTGTTCATATGCATCAGACAAAATACACATCATGTTAATTATTGTCTCATGCTTGACTATGATACTTAATGCAACAGTTTGAAATATGATCAGCTTTGCTTTTGTCTACTAAATTTTTTTGATATTAAAGCACTGCAAATTTTATCAATTTATGATTTGAGGATGTCAACTCTAGTGACATATCTAACTCTCCAGGGGACTGTATCACCATACCACATGAATAAAGATGAATACACTAGATGAATACACCCTACGCTGAGGCCATTTTTCTTCTTTCTGGTTGAAAGAAAACCCTGGGTTGTCTGCCTGATGAAATTGAAAAAACTGCTGGAATTTGACAGCAATCAGTTCTTGAAAACAATGGGCTGACCTGTTGAAGGGACACCTAACACAATATACGAAGAACTCATTTGCGCACATATTGATCTGGTGTCAAACTTCATATGTCAAAAAATGTCAGTTTTTATTTTAGAAATTCAAACTCTAAATTAATTTAAATTGGAAGCTGACCACTGCAGCCTGTTGCCTTGATGAACTGAATGTATTTTACTGAGAGCAATATATTGCTAATCATAAATTCAGTTTAATGGTCATTAAGACCATAGCTGATGCTCCCTCAAGGGTATGACTCTTTGGGACTGAGTCAAAAAACAAATGTGTAGGGCTGTAAATTATGCAAAAATGATTTTGCCTAAGGATGCAAGCTATTAATAACATTCATGTTCATGCAGAATTCACACACATGATTTGGGATGTAATGAAGTGAAAAGTATAACATGGCCAGGCCCGTAGCCAGGGGGGGTTCGGGGGGTTCGAAAGAACCGCCCCTTTTGCTGGGAAAAGGTCCACTCTGGCTAAAATTTGCTCTAGGTACATGAAGTTTTTATGGAAAAAGGTCCACTTTTTCAGAAAAAGAACCCCCCTTTTGAAATTGCTGGCTACGGGCCTGATGGCTGTATAAAAATACAAAACTGTTGCATATATTTCTGTCGCATTGGTTATCCTGAACTTGAGTTGTGAAAGTACTTTGCCATTTCCATAGATGTAATAATCTGAGGCCTACAATGGTCTTCAAGTCAAACATGAGGCTACACGAGGATTCTGCATAACGCGCTATTGTAAGCACTTCTCAAATAATGATTCTGTTTTCATTGGTTTTTCTCAAACGCAAAACTTGAATGAGGCATAAACATTATGTAGCAGGAATAGGTATTAAGGCAGGTGGTGAATCATTGTTTGTCAATTTATTTATTTGTTTTTTCTTTGATGGCGGAATCGTTTTATTCCGCGAAGTGGAGGGTTTCCCCAAAATGACGTCAGATGGCGCAGTAGTGCGCGCGCAGTGGAAATGTCAGTAGTTGACTGTACTTTCCGAGTGAGCGTGAAGTGTGCCGCAAGTTGTCTCTGTGTTTATAATGGATGTGTTAAGAAAAGTGAATATAGTTAGGTAGACGCTAAATACACATATATACCAATGCGTTATGGAGGAGAACATCGTCGAAAACTGGCTGAGGTCTCTGAATTTTGTCGGATATACTCAAGCATTTTTAGACAACGGGTACGACGACTTGGAAGTTTGCAAACAAATCGGAGAAGATGATTTGGACGCTATCGGAGTTGTTAAAAAGAGCCACAGAAAAGAAATCTTGAAAGCTGTACACCAGATTCGAGAGGAGGGTGCCACTTCAGTATATTTTACACTAGAAGAACCAGGCGTTACAAATTACCCATACAATGACCAAGTTTCTCCGAGACCTCTCAGTAACTCGAGTAGTACAGACACAACACCCACTTCGCCTTCCAAAGACATTTACTTGCCTCGGGACTACAGGGTAGACGAGTATGAAGAGGGAAAGAATGCTCTTGTTGTTATTCCACAAAAGAAATTAACTGCAATTATTCTGGAAAAACTATCACAAGATCGTATTGATCTATCTCAACTTTCTAGTCAGGTAAGTCGGCCGAACTTCCTTGCACAGACAGTAGGCCCACAAAAGTAAATAACACTTTTTATTGTATGTCACATTCAATAAAAATCAATGCTGTTCTGTAATCAGAAAAGTTTCCCAGGTACTTAATCACTTCATGTTCTAAAAATGTTTGTTCTTATGTGTTTTTACTTCACCCACCTACAAAGTTCCGCTATGAAAATTATATAGGAGTATATGGTCATGGGCCTACAAACCCAAACAAACCACAACTGTTTATGCAAGAGAATTATTATTGCTCTTTAGAGTCATTATGTAAAATCATTGACCTATTGTGGACATAATTCCCAATAGTGTGCTTTTCGGCAAGTTCACAGGCGAACAGAATGGGTTAAATAAAGTGTACTGATCAAAGCAAAGCACTTGGGTTGGGTAAAGAACAAATATCTCTACATATATCTCTGTATAATTTGGTATTGCTATGTTATAATTACGGTTCTATTTCCGTCACAGGGCATGGGTTGGGGCCATGCACCGCAAATCTTCTGTAGACACCTCAGGTTATCAGAAAGATCATTGAAAGCAGTGGGGCCTGTTAAACTCTACCTGTGCGTTTGATAAAATATTGATATCATTATTATTGCAAAGAAGAGGTGATTTAATCATAAGAATAGGGCTTTTATAACCAGGACAAAAGCTGTGTCTGGCTCCTAATGTTGTGACCATTAGTTTCTCACAGCCGCTCAATTAATAAATTGACATTAATTGCTGCCTGCTGGTGAGGCTCATTCTGCATCTCTCTGCTCACATTTATTGTCATGAGAGAGAGAGAGCAGTGGCGACAGACAGATGGGAAGAAAAAGTGGTTACTCAGCTCAAATTGACATTATTAAGACATCTTTATTTCATTAGTGTTGAAAAGTTTTCATCTTTGACTACCAGTAGGATTGGAGATATCTTCATAACAAATATATAAACCATCAGCCATAATCAACAGTTATAGATTTGTTTTTGTGATTTATATACTGAAAGCCTTTCCGCTATATAAAATGAAAGGCACAATATGCTGCTTAGATATTTCTAAGTGCATTTAAAATTTTAGATAAAGACATTGTCACAATAAAGACATAGGTAGGAAAGTGCATTAGAGTATTTTTTGTGATTAATACAACTACTATATAGAAACTATTAAAAGGTTGGGTGTATTTGTTGGCATTTCCAATTTATATCAGGAAGTGTGCTCTCTGTAGGGGCTGTAGGCATAGAATAGACTGCTCATTATCAGTGCCTAGTACACTTGAGGATAAGATATTCTAGTAGTGTTACAGATGAGCTGCTGCATCTGACATAGCTCAGGTTGGTTTCCTGTAATTAACAATGACAGCAGGTTGCTTTGGGGATCACATATGCCACAAGTATCTGATTAAAGCAATGTAACTACTAAGCATCTTAGCAAGAAGGGTAATACATTCTTTCCTCTAAGGGGATTTCTTACCTCACTGTATACATGTTCATTTCAGCGTTATCTACAATGGGAAACTGACAACTACTGTCTTGTCAGTTTCAGTTATGCTTGGAAAAAACATTGTAATTGACAACATCAGAAGTTGTCAATTTCATCTGTGCAGATGAGCAGAAGGTGACTCCAACAATCAATAGACTTGGAGACTTCTTGAGAGAAGAGGCACTATGCCTATCCAATCAGCTGAGACATTTCCACTTTTAAAAAGGTCATAACATCACCCTGACCTATGATAAACTTCATCCCGATCCAAGTAATTTTCTTTCAATAATAGGCTAAGACTTGGCAGATGTTTAAGATATTAACTTTTTACAAATACACTTCACTATTCCAATCAAAAGAGGAAGAAAGGAAAAGGGTGCTTGGTAATTTGACAAAGTTAGAGTGCAATGCCTTTATTTGAGAAATGTAGTTACAGTACAACACTTCAGGGACTAAACACTCAGGAATGAAAAACATTCAACCATTTAGACATTTGTAAATCCAACATTAGTGATGATCAAGGTACAAACATAATTTTTAATGTCGTTTTCTTTAGTTTAATCAGTTTAAACAGCAATATGTGAAAGGCTGGTAAAATATCTGAAACTTTAAACAATGTTCTTCTGTAGAATGTTTTCACATGTTATAGACCTTCAAGTTGAGGTTTTATTGTATTAAAATACAATATTTCTATAATTCCAGCATTCAGTATAATTCACAAGATGTGAACATTGTTTGCCACATGTCATATTCGGGTTTAGGCTTCATTCACATGCAATGTCTATTTTCTAAATTCTATTTTCTATTCGCGGTATGTCTTGTGATGTCTTAGACCATGATCATAAGATACCGCGAATAGAAAATAGATTTTTAGAAAATAGACTTTCCATGTGAACGAAGCCTTAATGTACCCTTCAACATTAGCAAAATCATAGGACTTATGTCCATAGAGCAACTAGATTAGGGAAATTACTTCATGCAGTAGAGAATTATACTTTCATCAAAGAGTGATAGGAAGGTCATTGTTGTAGAAAGCCTATTTACTGAAATGTCCAACATTTTGTTCAACACAAAGAGACTTTTTGTTGGTTACAGTAAATGTGGTTAAGATTCACTAACTTGCCTGCCTACGTTTTGGATTTTATATGTTATGTAAATCATGATGTCTGTTTCCTTAGTTGGACAAAGCAGACAGTTTACAAGAATATTGCAGGAAAAAATACCGAAAAAATGGTGCTCATTGTTTTGCTGCCCATGTTAAACGCATTTTTCCCTGTTTACATCCAGTACATTTGCCACAGTGAGTACATGTGTGCTTTGTGTGATATAGAATGTACTTTATGGAAAATGGATGCAGACAGTGTATGGGGCACTATGAGAGATTTATCCTGGCCAGCTGCTGTTTACCTTTGGCACAAAGATACACAATCAGGCCCATTCACTTAATTTGACGATGTCCACAGATTTTCCTCCCTCAACAGCTGTTACTCTCACCTTCCCTTGTCCTGGACAATACTGCAGACTTACTGTAACTACCTACCTTACACAGGTGATAAGATGATGCACAACTTCAAAGCTATGACCTGCAGTGTTACACCCAGCAGGGCTAAGGCCATTTGATAATTGTGCCATACAAGGGTCCTTTCTAGCATAGTTTGACTACCAGAATATGGATAATAAATGGTCAGTCTAGTATAAAACCTTTTACTTGTCTGGATAGAACAGTTGGAAGTTCATAAGAATATAATATCAAAGCAAATGAGGTGGATGGGTATTTTTGAAGGACTTCATTATCTGAAGGGTTTGATGGTAGAGAAGTATTTTTGTGAAGGTTTGCTAGGCATTTCCTTGATATAAGTGTTTGATTGGCTGCCTTGTCAGAGTTCTGAGCACAAACCACTTCAAAGTTGTTCACATCCAACATATTTCTACCTGCATGCACAAAAGTCTGTCTTTTGCTCATCTATTTTGGCATCATACTATTCATTTATTTATTTGGTTAATTATCTCAGTTATACTGGTAAAATATTTTTCTACAGATTTAATAGTTCTTTTCAGTATGTATTTCAATGTATAGTAATAGCATTGCTTCAGACTTAGCAGAACATAAAAATTATGACAATATAGCATTATAACAAACAGACAACCATGATACCTGGTATTTGACTGATTGAATGGTTGATACAGTGATATGTGCTACTAAAACAATAGGTTTAACAGATCATAAATTTTACCACAAATATTTTTCGGAAGACCTTCATGTTGGTGGTCTGCCTTTTGCCATAAATGACCATAGGATTAACACCATGACATAGTATAGTTGACAGATGGCTGAAGGATTCCTTTTTATAACTGATTTTCTGTCACCTCACTCACTGTTAAAATGTTTCCTGTAAAGCCAGCTGTAAACTAATTGTATTATTTAGGAGAAGGTGATTTCATGATATGTCGGCTGTAAATAACTTACCTACCTATTAATAGTCATTAATTGGATTATTTCAGAATTATTTGGAGACTTTTATGGAATAGTGTCAGTCTGTCTCCTTAGATTTAGTCTTGATAACTTTGGGACAGTGTCAGACAGTGAGATCATTTGCCTGCCTGACTGCAGTGGTGGTTCAGAGTGAACTGTAGTAATTGAACCTAGGACATCAATATTTGGTCTCTGTCTACACATTTCTTTCACCTGCTCCCCTTTACCTTTTCCCCTATGACTCTTTCTTCACTTCCTCTCATTATCACCCATTAATAACCATTAATCATAGAATTGCCCTGCTGGTCAAGATGTGGATCAATGTGCATGAACAGAAAGTTGCTCAGCCTTTTCCGTGTTGGGTTTCAGTGTAGGCTGGGTACAACAGTGCTTGGCTTACAGAAAAATAAACAGGATGAACACACTCACCTGGTCATATTGTCTGGAAGATAGGAGGGGTCTAACTGGAAGGATTTTCTTATTTATTACTTTTTTTCCATGAGGATTGTTTGCCATGGTATACCCTTATGTACTGATCAGATCTGTTCCATGTTTTAAGATGTATCAGTTGAACAATACAGGTGTGCGTTTGTATGTATGGCATCAGGTGCAGAGAACCTGGGCTCTTAATATGATGACAAATGAAATGACACATCAGTTAAAGAAACTCAAGCTTTTATCAGTATGCCAAACTTTTGCAATTTAACTTGTAGAATACCAGAAAAATGCTTCCCCTAAATACCAGACTAATTCAAGGGGTTGTGAAATAATTTTATTTTTTTAGAGAATCTTATTACCCTGCCTTTTGTAATAAAAGTTTCTGTTTTAGAAATAGTGAATAGTTAGACTTTAATAATCTCCTATGTGGAGGTGTCACAGGTGCAGCCTTGTTCTGATCATTCCACATCAGAAACCTAAAACCCTCGCAATCAGAAGCTAACTTCTCAACACAATGGGTGGTAAAATAAATGGGATATGAAAAACATGAGTATGATGAATTCTCCAAGACAGGTACAGCTGAGCGTTGTTTGTTTATGTATGATTACTTCCACTTAGGTGGTAGTGTGAATATATATGTAATGTTAGAGTAGGATTACCTCATAATGTGCCTTCTATATAGTTAACATTGAGGATAGGTGAATAAACAAATCAAACAGTAAGAAGACTCCATCCACCTGTGCACATAAAATGAACAAAACATTGAAAAAAAAGTGAGTTTGGTCTTACAGGTGTAAAAGTTAAACAGAAAGCATTCAACTCCTAACCTGGGCTTAGTACCCTGATGTTCAGATTATTGTGGACAATCAAATGTACTGATGAACACTTAGTTCACTTCATACAGAGAATAGTTGAAAAAAATACATTAAATTGCTTTGACAGTCATGTCAAGGTTTGGACTAACCTACTAATGATTTAAGGGTAATTTTCTGAGAAAGAAACAAAGAAAATTATGTCAAATGTTTGCTTTTTGCTCATAAAGTTATAATTGAATTGATTATAACTTTATTTTATTTGGCCAACACAAAAAATAATGATTGCAAGGAGAAGCCCAGGTACGATATTGGAAAATTGTATAAAGATATTGCTTGATATGAGGTGTTCCAGGGTAAAACCCCAAAGTCAAGTAATTTTTCCACCTGAGTTCAGGTGATTGTATTACCTGTGATTAAAATCAAATTACACAGTTAACCAAGAATATGACTGGTAGTCAGATGACAATACGCTCTAGTTCTTGCCTTAATTGACCCCACTCCCCTGTAATCATTAAGCAATTTATTATTTATGCCCAAATTGATTACTGCAAGAAGAAACCATTTATCTCTCACTCCCAGCGTCATTATGTTTTCTTTTCACTTTAACTTGTTGGCATCTATTGGTGTATTATGTTACAGGAAAAAAATAATCTGGCCCACCAACAAAGAAATAATGTCATCTCTTGGCAGAAAGAGTCTAAAATTTTGTTCGACCCTTCTGATGAAAACAACATGCCACAGAATAGCCTCTAGGTTGAAATTTTGTTCTTTCTGGTGTCAGAAAGGGGAGATGGAATAAAAGAAACAGTGAAGCAAAGTGTTTTACATGGTCAGACTTCCATGGGTGCCATTTAAAAAGAACACATTATTCCTGCATGATGTGTTTGGACAGGGTGTCTGTTGACAGCAGGGTGGAAGCAAAAGCCCCATCAGAAAAACATTGGAAAATTGTCTTACTTTGTATTGCAAACATCCCATCAGTTGAATGGTGTTTGGAAACAAAATAGATATGGTCTGCTGAAGTGGACCTCTCTCTTTAAGTAATGGCTTTTCATCACCTAGCCTCTCGGACATGACACTTTGATGTGATGGGCAGCTTTGATAGCATAGACAGGCTACTTAACATGAAAAAGACTACCTTGATGTTTTGAATATTGATATATGTGGAACACTCTCAAAGAATAAATTTAACAGTGAAAAAGTCTGATCTATACTTCTGCTGCTACGACATTGCTGCATGTGAATAGAAATGTTTATTTTGAATTAGAAAGCAAAGGTATTTCTAAGTTTGGTTACATTGTGAAAGAAAAAACCCAGACCTATGCGGTTAATCTATAGCTTTTGATGTTTACTGAATAAGGTGTAGGAGAAAGTGTTTTATTGTCTCACACAATGTTGAAGGGGGAAAGGTGAATTGGTGATATGATAGCAGAGAAAAGAGAACATAAAAATATTATCCCATTCCATTTTGTAGTAAAGCACTCTTTCACCAGCCCATTTAACATAATCAGGAGAATAAAAAAAACCTTTCCATTGATCAGTTCGCTCAATAATTGTTTGAATAGCACAACTTTGATCGGCCTGTTACAAGTCAATAAGTAAAAGTTTGGACAAATTATCGGCCCTGCTAGAATTACGTGGTGAGCGATACTTGGGTCCTTTCTTGAAGACTTTGCTGGCGACAGGGAACTGTTACTCTATAGTATTTGGGCACTCTACCACAAATGAAATAACAGTGGTGGATTCTCACGAAGAGGGCAGAATTGCACATTTATCAGCAATATTGGAGCCAAAGGTTCCTGGGCCTTTGTCGGCTTTAAGTGCTTACCTTTCCTCTCAACCTATAGATATTGTTAAGGACCTTCCCTCTTAATTGTGTGATGTAAATATTTGTTAAATGATTTATGAGTAAAAGGCCTGGGTGTCTGAATTATGCCTGGAAGAAATCTATCAGAAAAAGATAACTGATTATCTAAGGAAATTACAATTTGTTGAATGAGGAATGTATAAATAGCGTTGGTGGATTATTCAGAACACGCCTGTCTGGAGTGAAGTGTATGGATGGAAGGGAGGGGATGAACCCTATTATCGATTGTGTTCTATCAGTAAAGGAGGAGGGTGCTGTATTTGTGAGGTTTCTGTGTAGCATGCCCTTAACAAATGGCCCAATGTTGCCCCTCTTTGAAAAAGATATTGTTGCATCTCTCAATCCTCTGGAGGGGATATTCATCTCTATTTGATCTGTAGCAAAAAATTGTCTGGCGAAATAGAATAAACATGCTGGCTGACAATGTAGAACAATTATGGTTTTCATGTGATTGAAGAGAGGGGAGGTTAAGACTTGTGAGGAAATGTTAGCAATTGACAAATGATTTGTGGAGACATTGCTGTAGTAGATAAGGAAAGAGAATTGTAGGAAATTAAACCATTATGTTATAGGCATTCACATATTTTATTCTTTAGACCTATTCACTATTTTCTAAACTTGTTCAATTATATGCAACGTATACGCAAACCACATGCCTCAAAAGGTAATCACACAGATATTGGCCAAATATACAAGAGGTAATTTTTTAGTAAGAAAAAATTAATTGTCCCCTTGACAATATTTGTTGACTACAAACATTTGGAAAACATGTATGCAGTCACTTGTGAACTTGGGTGGTTACTGAATGGTGTTTTTTTTTCTTTTTCTGTATTTGAGAGAAAATGAAAATATTCCAACTGTTGTGGCTTCAGCTGTTTTTGAATTCCTTCTGTCCAGTTGTGTAGCCTGACTTTTGGTACGTTTCTGGATTCAATCTATTTAACATTGCCACCATCAAAAGTTTAGGATTGGCCAAGTGTCAGGGGTTACTGCAACTACCAGTATAAATGATAGGAAACATATTTAGCTGTCACTCCAACAGTCTCTTTTTTTTTTACATAAGCAATTCTTCTGGTTATTATGATTTTTTTAAATGTCTTTCGTAGTTAGTCTGCTTGGATTGAAGACTATCAGCTTGTGCACCATTGTTACTATCATTTATTGTCTGAGTTTTATCACATAGATAGTTTACACACATCAGACTGGTTAGGCCTTGTAATCAAATTGCACAGTGAATTATTAGGTTTGATGCATTACCTTAAGCAGCAAACTAGACTTCTACCCCCCACCCCCCATCCCCCATCCAAGGGACCATCTGATTATGTGCAACCTGAAACAAGTTTGGATCCACTTCTTAGGCTTCATTCACATGCAATGTCTATTTTCTAAATTCTATTTTCTATTTGCGGTATGTCTTATGATCACGGTCTGTGCCCTGAATATCCCGCGGCGTAATTACTGGCAGCGCGAGCCAGTTACTATAAGTAGGCCTAATTGGCTCGCGCTGCCAGTAATTACGCGGCGGGATATTCAGGGCACAGACCGTGATCATAAGATAGCGCGAATAGAAAATAGAATTTAGAAAATAGACATTGCATGTGAACGAAGCCTTAGTGTCAGTCCAGCATATATTCTCTCCTCAGGCACTATCAGTCTTTTTTAATCTTTTTAAAAAACCCTCACCAAATTCAGTCTTTAATTTCAACACTGGGCCCCATACCAAATGCCATTAATATTGTATCAGGGTCAGAAAAATATGGTAATTTTTTTCAGTTACTGACCACTGTTTCTACTTTAGTCTTGTATATTCCTAGACCCTGTTAGCCAAAAGGGCTAGGAGGCTAAAAGTTTTTGGCAGTCTGATACTTAATGTTGCCCATCAATGAATGGTAATGACAAACATCATTTCTAGCTAGAGGAGACTGAGGAGAGGTGTTGTCCCTATTCTAAAAAGGCTCAGGGTGGCTGCCACTATGGTGCTCCCAATGTTTTATCATTCAGAATGGCCAGCAGATGCCATTCCATCAGATTAATGGCCCATTAATACCTGCTTCGTTTCTCACCAACATATCTAAATCATTGCAAACAGGACTGATAGCTGGAATTAGGTTTTGTTGCCCAAGTGAAGAAGCAAATTAAGAGGGTATGGCGACAGGTGGCAGGAGAGGGTATTTACTCAGATCTGGTATGTTCTTTGTGTTGATCACTGAGCTGTCTGATACCATGATGCCAAAAGGAGAGATTAATGACCAAAACAGGTCCCTATATTTTGCCATTAATCAGGGATAAAGGTGACAGATCACTTCAGTGAATGGGCAGTGTGAAACTGCACCACACTGTCTAATGTTATCTACACAGAGGGTGGAATTGTATATGGTTGTTGGAGACTGTAAAAGTGTAATCCAAGTTCAGTCTCATTTCAACTTGAATATAAATGTAAACAGTAGAAATATGCCAAAAATATTTATGTTGTGTTGAAAGGGGCAAGTGATGCATGATGAAGCCCAACTTAAATGTTTGGTCAAAGTACTCTATAGCATTTTAGTTTATCAAAATATGTAAAGTGAGAATTATTGACCTTTGATGACATTTGATTGGTTTGTTATTGGGTACAATTAAAGTGGTATATTTATTATGTAATACATTGTTTTCAAAAATATTATAAATTTATAGGAAACATGATTTTTGTGATATTTTATATTTATTACTTGTTTGAATAACCCTCTTTTTATTAGTACATATGTAGTATGTAATTACTATAATCCATTGCTTATACGGGTATAAAACATTGTTGCCAAAAACTAAGCAGTTATTTCATTTTATTCTTATTGGATCATTTCAGGGTGATGTTGCTTCAATTGAAGTCCTTGCTCACAAATATGCCAAAGAATTCAACACACACCAGAGTGATGTCCTGTACAAACTCAAAGAACTACAGGCAGCTGGGGTGCCTACTCACAAAGAAACAGTAAGGAGTCACAGAAGAATACAAAGGGGGTTCTGAGCTTTGTATTTTATCCTTCCCAAAAGATTGAAAGGTTCTTGCAAACGGGAAGATTTTTTAAAAAAATCTCCAGCTAGGAACTGATTTGTGTCTTAGACATAAATATCCTTGCTGACAAGGGTGTGAGATTTGAGCTTGAAGCAAGCTACTGGTTTTCTTTGTTTTATGTTTTTACCACTCTCAGGAATTTTCTATATAATGTTTTTGTCATTTGAAGGTTTAAATTAAAGCACATACCTCCCCCAAGGTAAAATGGATTTGCAAACCATTATCACATTGATTTAAGATTTAAATTAACACCTGGGTTACATTTGGACTAAGCTGCAGCAGTATTTGGAATGTATAGGCCTTGTTCAGAACCAAATGCCTACACATAAAACAAGTTTGAAATGACCTGAGAAAGTGCTGTGGTCACTTTGTTTTAATTTTGATCACAGTGCTACTGAGTCACTCTCTCCAAAACTATAAGAGATTGGTGTGGAAAGGGCAGTTATTGTTGAGAAAATTACTTATAATATATATCATTTTCTGCTTTGACATTCACCCAAGTAAAGGTGCTCTGGCACAGTAAAGCAGGCTAGAAATTGAAATACTAAGCCAATTTGATTGTTAATTGAAGTCTTGCTTGCTTAAGGAAATCTATAACCTAAGGAGTGTGTTATGCATGTTAATGTCATCCACCAATATTTGCACTGTCATCTTAGAACTCTGTTGTCACATCTTGCGTGATGTTTGTACTGTGTTGCATAACTGTTGTAACTTTATATTTATAAGCACTGTCGATATATTGTTGAATTGTTCAGCATACTGTGCATTATATTTAGTGCAGATACTGAGAAGACTGTAAGGGAAAATTCCATGGCTTCCTGTGTAAATTGAAATTACACTGAAGTCAAAAAAAATCTGTGACTCATTTATGGCAAAATTGTTTTTCCCATCTTGTGATCATTACAGTTTGTTTCTTAGTATGGAAAAAAAATGTTGTACTAGTAATAGCCATAAAAATTTGTTGATTTTCCCTCCAGAATTCAGGAATTTAAAATCTGTTATACATCATTTTTCTGTGACTGTACAGACTGTCATTGTATATTCGGTCAGATTTACATTGAATATAGAGCAACCATTTCTCAGTATGACCCATCATCCTTCTCTGAACATAGGAGGGTGAGCTTAGCTTTAATCAGATGGCCGAATGACAAGGGTCATATCTAGATGGGATGATCTTTTATCAATGTAAATTTGACTCCTGGCCATGTACACATCTGGACTGTAACTTAGACTGAAAATAGTCCCTAATGGCAGCAGACAACCAAACTACCGTACACAGGGATCTTGTGTTGAATAGTATAATTTGCCAGTTAAGCAATCTGGTTGTCTGGTGATGCCAGCAGAACTGTTTCAGGTCTAGGTGTGTCCAGCTGTGAATGTGACCTTATTGTTATATATTTTTCTAGCCTGTGCCATCCACCAGTCAGCAAGTGCCCATGTCCCAGTACTACTGTGATCATCACCCTTTATCTCCATCCCGTGACCAGCCTCCCCCACTGCCAGCTTACCCACCAGTAAGATATGCTTGTCTTCATATGTTCACACAATTACAATGCATGTACATGCTTACACACTCTCTCTCACAAAAACAAACTCATAAGTGGCAGATTAATTGCATGACCACATGCTGTTGGCCCAGCATTACAAAATGCAGTCAACATACCTTGGGATTCATTGGAGTTGTTCTACAACTTGGTGCATTAATGTACTCATATGTTCACACATTTACAAAAGCATACTTTTTTTTTTCTTTAAAATCTTTGAGACAAATCGAAGTTTTGGTATATAGTAAATTTTTATAACTAGCTGAAACCAAGTAAACCAAGTAATGGCACGGCTGGAGAAGTATTAAAAACTTCTTGATTTGAATGTCAGTATTTATCATTTGACAAATCCCTGAGCCCATTAACTTAAACAAAAACTACATTCTGGTAGGAGTTTTTCACCTATGGAGACTGTTGTGCATTGATGTTTTGAAATTTGTCAGGTCTGTTGTCGTAAAAATACATAATTTTTCAATTTGCACAGTCATGTAATTTTATTTCACATTGCCAATGCTATTCCTGTTTCTTGTATTTCAATTTACTGCTGGAAATAGAACATCCTATTCCAATTTATTGCTGAAAATAGAACATCCTCTGCTTAATAACTGTCATAATACTTAATTTCCTTATTTCCTGTGTTAAAATGTTTGTTGAACGCTAAAGGAATATAAAACAATAATATAATGATTTAGCAAAGATTGCACACATTTGTCAAGCCTGTCAGGTTACGTGGCCACGTGGCTGTCATTGATACTATATCTCTTGTGCCTACATTCGAACCATGCACCTGTGCAAAATGTGTGAGAGATAAAATGGAAATCTTATATCTTTTAAAGCCCCTTTTTCATGTTTCTGTCTGAAATACAGAATTCAATATTTCCGGTCTTGTGAGGATGTGCCAACTGCTGATGTTTATGGTTGCTATTTCCCTATCTTTGTATCAATACAATACAGCAGGGCCCTTACCTGCTCTGACACTGTGTGTCATATCTGAGACAAGGCACCTGTCTCATCATTTTGAAGAATTTACGGTACAATTGTTTTACATAAAAGTTGTTTTACATAAAACAAGCACAAAGATTGGATATATCCACCTCTAAAATGGGAATGACCATAGTAAATTTCTTAACAGACATACAAGGCCTGACTACTTTGTTTTTAACAACTCCAAAACTTTGTGCAGAGATAATGTATTATACACCTTTGAAATTCATACACCAAGAAAGATTGGATTATTTTGTAGACAGGTTATCATTTTCTTATCCCTGTGTTGATCTTTGGAGCATGTCCTAAAGTGATCTCCTCTGATAGGAACATGTTTCTCTTGTTTCACAAAGAGGCCTTTTATTTTGATGATATTTACTGTGGGGTACAAAGAAACTTGATTAGGAAGTCACTCTCAGCATTTTTCTTATCTGCACTTCATGTTACAGTTGTTGGGATGAAATTGCTGTGAGGCCTTTGTTATACTGCTGTCATAATAAATAATGGTATTTAATGAAAAAGAAAAAGTGGTATAGACAACAAAAGTTATTTTAATTTAGTGCTTGAGTAAACAAGACCTTTAAAAGAAACAAAAATGGAATTAAAGTTGATTAAATAACGTGGTAAAATTTGATAAGAATAGAAATGGCATAGAAACTGAAATTGAAAAGAAAAGTTAAAAGTGAGTCAGCTATTGCTAAAGCTTGCTTCTATTACCATTCAAAGCATGGAAAAAAGGAAAGGGAGAAAAATCAATGATTCACCCTTCTGTCTTATTTCTTTACATAAATATGTACAGTAGTTGACATGAGAGCATCTGTTGTAACCAGTAAGACCATAGCTCTGTCCAGGACTGGGGTCAGATAGTAGCCAGAGAGATGGAGATTGGAGATTGAGATGACTGACAAGTTGACACAATCAATCAGTATAATCCTAGCATAAACCTGGGTTGTGGTTGACATGATATGTTTAGATATTTGTATCCACTTATCTTGGTATCTGTTGAAATAAGGTGTCATTCATGTAACAACAAATATGTACATTGAATGGGAGGGATTTATATTTTGTGATGATCCCAGGGTCCTGTTTATCATGAATGTAGTGGTAGTCTAAAGGTGTTGAATAGGGTGTGTGGGTATCACCTGGAATAACACTAATGCCATTTCTTTTTCATTTTTCTACATGTTCAGTCTCTGTAGCTTTTGAAAATAAATGTTATGGTATGAATGCTCTTGTATAGTAGTTTGGCACTGTTTTAAGGTAAGAAAATGAAAGAATGAAAATGTTGGGATTAATACTATTTGAATGCACCCAGGTTCAAGCATAAATATATGACTGTTTGCCATAGAGATATGGCCACACACCAACACTTGTCAGTTCCACAGTTTTCATTAATATAAATTGGCTTTTAAACAGGCCATCAAATATTAAAGGAATTATTTTAAGAAGCAGTTTGCTGTCAAAATATTGAGGAAAATAAACCATTTATTTGGCTTTGTCTTTTGTTTGAACATAAATTCTTTTAAAAGGAAAATAATTAAAATTGGGCTATATTAAAAGCTTCTGCCAATTAAAATGATGATAATTGTGATTAAAATAGGACTCACAAATAGGAATTTTTGCTTAATATGTCTGGTTTGCCCTTTTTTATGTACCCATTGTGTTTGAGAGAGTTGAATGTACATCAATTTTATAATTTGCATGTTGAATCCCAGGATCTCTCTCAGAAACAATATCTATGAATTACAGGGAGCCTTGATAGCTTTTTGTGGAACGGGTTATTGCATTTCCCTTCATGTACTTGAATAGCAAAAATGGAAACACAGTAAATTGAATCCAGCAGGTAGCATAGTGCCTGAGATTTTTCCATTGAACCTGCAGGTATGCATGGCTGCATCAAGCTCATGAATTTTTCTTGATCTCCAGAAAATTGTGCTAATCATGTTCAGGTCCATACTGTGTATTTTTGTCTCAAGAAATATGCCTTTACACTTCTGTTGAGATCTTAAACATACTCACAAAAACCATAAATGTGAAAGTTGTGCCCTGAAAGTGAAAGAAAAAGAGATAAAACTTAACTGGTGGTTTCAATATTTTAGAAACAACACAACCAGCTGTAATAATTGTTTTGTCTGAACCTTTGCTGTATTCAGTCTGGAATATGTTTGCTCAAACCACATAAAGAAAAACAGATCAAAACAATGATATAGGTGGTCCAAGAAAAGAAAAAGAGGAAGCAAACAAATCAATTTCACATTAAAAGAACTTCAAGGTTATTCTTTTAAAAGTTTTTTAAAAGAACTTCAAAGTTATTTGTACATATAAACATGCATATAGAGTGATAATTACATTTTATACATATTTTTTACAAACAACTCGATCATCATTTTAGACTTGCTATTGACTTAAGATTGAAATACTTTCAGAATTGTTCTCATCTTTAAAAGTGAAATCAATTTTTCTTGCTCGAAGAAAAATTATTGAACATAAAAGCCCATTTATGTCTTTGTGTTCATAAAACAGGACTTTCTAGAGAGCTATTTTTACCCTCGCCTGATACTTCAACCTCTGCCACCATCCCAATCATAGTAACAGAGGTTTTTATTGATCTTTTCAAGAGGGTTGTATAAAGTTTGGTGAGACTGTGTAGAAATAAATCCAGTGGTAATCTTTGCATTCTTCTTCCATATTTGACTCCTTTCATAGCATCACATTCAATGTATGACTTCAAAAAGAACATGAAAAAAAAGGACATCAGTTTGCCACAATTCAAATACATTTCATTAAAATGTAATGTGCTTTACTGGCATTTTTTCTTTTCATGGTTTGCAAGCTAGTTCAATGTCTTACACACCTGCATTAGCATGGCTTTAATGAATACCAAATGTTTATGCAAATGGTTTTACTTAGGTGCTCTTTTTAATATTTCAGCCCATGACAAGTCGTGCAGCAGAACTGTACCAAATTCTTTCAGTGGCCAGTGCCAGGTAAGCAGGTTAACTCTTTCATTGTGTTTATTTGACAAAAATTACCAGAAGATGTAGTTGTTTTGGGATACAAACTACATGCAGATTAGTTTTGCTTTTAGTTTGTAAGCAGAGTTCACAGTTTGAGGTTATAAAGTTCAGGTGCGTGGATGCCTCCAAAGCACAACTTAGTTTTGCTAACAGAAGTATTTTGCTTTTTCCTTTTCTGTAATGAGAATTCCAAAAGCAAACCAAATCCACTTTAATTACCCAATCCTTACATGTTGCTGTTTCCACATACACAGTGGAGCGTATGCTGCTGTCAAGGATTCCTAGCACTTTGGAGGAATCCTAAATGTTATCTGTGCATATTTCACAAATACTCTAACACCTTTCTGTGAAGATGTGTTTACATCAGGACTACCTCAGACTGACTTAAACCTAGAAGACATAACCAATAACTGCACATATAGCTCAAGATTAAACAGAGTTCCTACTGTTAACTTTTCAATCTGATGAATTCAGTCCATTTCGGTCTAAGTTGATCCTGATGTGAATGTGCCTGTAATCTTAAGGTGTTCCTTATGCCTGATTGTCACCACAAGTGTTTTCTTTAAAAGATAAATGATGAAGATGATTATATAGAAACAAATTTTTTTCTAGAGAAGTGGGTGGGTGATGTGCACATGTTTCAGTTGTTGGGGTGTTGTATGTTTGGAATAGAAATAGATACAAGTGTCAAGTTCTTCTCAGGATTATAGATTGCTGTGTTTAGATTTGTTGTGTTTAGAATATAGAGCATAAACTAAAAAGCTGTAAAATGAGTAAATGTTAAGCAGAACTTTAGAAACATGTCAGTGATTATTATGTCATCTCTAAACAATGACAAGTAAAATGTCTCATGTGATAACAAAAATTATCTAAAAAATATATATACACTGCAATACTACATAGACCAATGACTTCAAGCAGTTTTCCAAGTTCTAATATGTGAATAATCATTTTTAATAACTAAATACCATTTACCTGAGATTAAAACAAGACCGACACAGAAAGCTGTAGTTATGCAGATAGTATTTTTTAAAGACTGCATTGAGTTATTCTTGTATAATGCGTGCAAAGCTTAGGGAGGGGAGGGGGGCATGTACTCCTCTGAGGCAATGTGATAATTGCACTGCTGACAGAACAAAGCGGCATCCTTTGCTCCCTGTGCAGTGTAAGTTCTCTCCTGAGACTAGCCATGTTTAAGCTGACTTGTCAAGCAAATCCTCAGGGATTGCTCTTCTTATATGACTTGAAAGCTTGCATTGTGCAAAAATGAATAGAGGAAAGAAAAAATAGAAATACGCTTTCTGAAAAGGATACATTTATACAAATTGGATGACTTTTTAAAAAATGATTTTAACTGTCAGTATTGATATGTTATGTCAGTATGTCTTTCCAAAATCTCTGCCAGTTACACATATAAACTGTACAATGATACCTCCAAAAATAATTGGCAAAAAAAAAAAAAAAAAAAAAAAAAAAAAGGAATGGCCAAGAAGGTGACAAGAGTAGTTTTCAAAATTGTTTAGGCATTGTACTCAGTATTTAATGATGTCTAATGCCAAAAAATGTAATTAACTAACAGTCAACCATCTCATTTTGAAATTCTGCTCATGAAGCTGGTGGCAATATGGAAGCTGTGACTGCCGCTGGGGCACGTGTTTACAGCTGTGATCTGATACGGATATGCTTTATCTTCCACATCCTACCTGCTGTCTTTAAATTCCGGCAGATAGACATAGAATCTTTACAGAAACAGAAAAGGCTTTTGTAAATTCTCGTTAGAAAAAAAAGTACTGTTCAGTTGCAGCTGTCCTCTTCAGTGTGAGTCATCTTTGTTTTATTTATCATTTGGCAATCTTAACATGGCCAGCAGCTGACCCTCTTTTGGTAAAAAAAGCACATAGGTTATTCTGCCTTCTTTGCTTTTAGAATTGGAATTAATGAGGAAACTCAAGTGTGTAAATTGAGGGAGAACATAGGATCTGTGTGTGATTCATGGTAACTGTCCCCCTGAGGTTATATAGGAAGCATGATAATGGAGTCGTACTTTAGAACAGTTCATGTAAAGAAAATGTCTCATAGATCAGCTGTCGGATTCTCATAATATACTAGAAATGCAGTCTTGGTTGATTAAGACTTGTGATGATATAGTTTTGAAAGGTAGGAGACAAAGGCGAGCTCCCAAAGTATAGGTAATTCAATTACCTGATAAGATTTTACACGATCATATTTATTCCTTGAGACAGCTTGTCTGGTCGCATCATGAATGTTAGGGCTGTTTGACGCCATGGATGTACAATTGAACTTCTGCAGCAAATCAAATTCAACAATGTGGAAAACCACATTGTCAGTACTTTTTTGTTATTAAAGTGAGGCTAATGATGTGGTAGCTTATTCAATCTACAAAAAAAGTTAGAGCATGCTGCACTGCTTTGCATATATGTGGATGGTGTCTTAAGTAATTTGTTCCAACAGTTGCTAGATTTGGTTTATCAGATAGACATACAAAAGAATTGATTTTTTCCTCAAGTTTGATAAAAGGAAGATAGAGAGATCTAGCAGAGCTGTGGACTTGTAATTTGTGTGATTCAATTCACATGAGAATTGAGCCTTAGGAATAGGAAAAGTTTATATTGCATAATTAACACAACAAAAATGATCACTGTTATGTCATATTGTTATTATTTTCCAACATTGCCTCGGGGAAATGGGTTTTATAATTTTCCAAATGGTGCATATGATTCATAGGTTTGGAGATTTGTTGTATATGTCTCCTCTGTACATTACCAAAGAGCACAGTAACTTGTCAGTTACCTAGGGGCTGCCATTGGGTTTTTGATGAATTGGATATTACTCAATCCCAGTCCTATCTAATACGACAAAAGATTTCCTCTGTACATGGGTTTCCTAGAACTCTTGATACAAAGTGATTTTTTTTGACAGTAGGAAGATGAAAAGTGGCTTACAAATGAACAAAGTGACCTTTGAAACTGTAGTTGTATTTGAGAAAGTTATCAGGATGATTGAACGAAGATTAGCTCTCTTGGGAATCTAGTCTAATTGATGGAAAAATGGTAATGAACAAAAGGTCACATTTTTTTATAGACGGCAGAATTAGTCTTACATTCAAAAAACTTTAGTTGGGAGGTGGAATTTTTTTCTATGATAAAAATTCTAACCTTTTTGTACATAATGTAACTTTAGAACTAGTTACTTAATATCTACAAAAGAAATATAAAATTAAGAATAAGATAAGCAATCATGATTTGGATATTGAAAAGGGCAGACACTCCAAAACCCCACTATAAGAAAGAACATGCAAACACTGCCACAATGAAATTGAAGATGTGAAACACATTTACTCGACTGAAAGAAATATACGAAGGATCAAGAAGCATGCTGTCAAAATAAAAAAGGGAAAAAATTATAAATTAGAAGACAGTGATCAGAAACTGTATATCCCACTTAACCCACAGAATGATAAATCTCTTAGAGCAGTGTCTTGATATATAGAATTAACAAAAAGTAACCATCACACTTCTTATAAACGTCTATGTACTGAGAGGCAAGATTGTACGTTATTTACTTATTTATTTATATATTACTTCTTTTCTCTTTCCTATACTTTGTGAACAATCAGTAGAATTAGAAGTGACATAGACAGACAATGTTTACATGTCACATTACAAGTTGAAATAAATTATTATTATTATTATTATTATTATTATTATTATTATTATTAAAGGAAAAGTGACATCCATAAAGTGACATCCATAAAAATAACATGTAATTGATACATTATCATAATTCAGTTAGTCATGGCATCCATATGTGGTCAGTACAGCTTTATAAAAAAAAGAAACATTGCCCTACTGTTACCGTGCTACATATGGTTACCATAGAAACCAGTTTGATGGGAAAATTAACAGATCAATACAGAATGAATGTGCATCTTTCAACCTTCAATTAGCCATCTTAATCGCCACAGAAAAAAGCAATTAGTGGTCATCACCGCCCTATTGATGCAGTCTGCTGTGTATTAGGAAATGCTGTATATGGATCTTAGGATTACCTTAGGGCATGAGGGATAAGTGAGAGGAAATTGCTTTTTGGTTGGAAAAACATGGAAATAGACGTGCATTTGATTTTAATTACTATCTAATGAGAGAGGGCAGGAATAGTTTCATTTTTGGTGCAGGGTTATCTTTTCAAAATGATGGCTATGTATTGGAATTACATCTTTTCAAAATGACATCTGTGCACTGGAGTAATGCTCCAAGGCTCAGCTTCTTTCAGAAGCTTGACGTGCCTTTCAATTTTTGCAAAATACAAGAAATAAATAAATGAGTGAATGAAAAAATACATTGGTTTTTGCATAATGTTCATATTCCAATTTGTGCTGGGTGAATAAAAGGAAACTATGGGTTGCATTTTGAAATGAAACCTATCATATTGGTGAAAATCTTCCTTTTACAACTGAAATGCAAGTTGGCCAGCACCAAGATGGGGGAATAAAAGGAAACTATGGGTTGCATTTTAAAATGAAACCTATCATATTGGTGAAAATCTTCCTTTTAGAACCGAAATGCAAGTTGGCCAGCACCAAGACACAATTTGTAGATGTAAAGATCAGCAATGTGTGGAGCATCAGAGTTCAGTCATTTTGGTTATAGTGCTGTAATTTCCCAAACTGTTTTGGAGAGATATACTTTAGGGTTATTTTACAGGAGTTTGCTTAAAATAGGTAGCTGCTTCTTGTGTGGTTGTTTTTTTAGTGTCAGTTAGTGTAAACTCAGCATATTTGGCAGATCCAGACAAGATTGTCTGTCTGCTGGTTTCCTAGTCATAGGCAGTCAATAAGTTTTCAGATGGAGATACTTGAATGTTACAATCAGTATTTACACATTAAAATCCCTTTTTCAGACTGGTAAAACTATTTATCTTATTCATTCAGATTAACTCTGCTAATCATTTGAACAAAAAGAATAATGGATATAAGTATTTTCTCATCTATAGATAACTCAAAACAAAATCACTACCCAGAAATTTTCAAGATGGCTTATTAAGTCCAATGAAATGGATGTTTTAATTTCCATCCCTCATTTACTTTCATCTGTGGCATTCCAACGGTTCTAACATCTAAATGCCACCATCATTCACCTGACAACTAGCATTGGGTGGAGCCCTTAGCAAGACCTCCAGACATTAGTAGAATACAAAACATTACACAGTGTAATGTGATGTCTTTGTTTTAGTCATGGAGGGCGGATATATTGTCCTGTTGGCAGACAGTTAAATGTCCCAAGTTTGGCAGGGTGTCTAGAGGTCGATTAAGGTCAAACAATTACTAACTTTTGTTAACACATTTAGTAATACATGTCTCGTAGGATTTATTTAAAACCCCTAGCCTGACTGAGGATATACAACATTTATTGCAACCTATCCATGTGCTTGCCATACAAAAAGCTATAGAGACTGCTGCTGCTAGATATATGTGATACACAAAGCCAAGTATCACAGCCCCAAGCTAATAACCTCACGAGATACATGCACTCTGCTGGAATACAACAGCGTCTCCTCCCACTTGAATCTGGCTGACCCACCCCACTGCATATAGAAAAATGTTCAGTTTGGGTTTAAGGTAGAACAGTCACCTTGACTGTTAGATTTAAAGCTACTTCATCCTAATATAACACAGATACCAACAGCCTAACTCATGCAGCATGAGGTGACAGGTGGCGCCAGGTGACAAGTGGATAGACTGTACAAGGATTCCAGTCAAAGTGGCAGGTAGACAGGTGTTTTCACTGGAACAAATACCTGATTTGTGCTCTTGCTGACCAGGTAATTCTACAGACCTCAAGAACAGAAATATAATAGCTGAATGGGTTATCAGCTACCTGATAGGGATTATCTAGTTGAAGAAATATCGGAGGCATCCTGTTCTTGGGTTTCTCAAGTGTCAAATTAATCAGGTCTTAATTGGAAAGTTTTTTCCTGAGATTAGCTGATTAATCAGGGTTAATTTACTTTCATTAAGAACACTTGACCATTGGAAATACCCATTTATCAGTAGCACACAGTCATTGTGGTGAAATATCTGATTGGTATTGGCTGTGGATGAAGCCATCGAGTGACCAGTGATTCATGACTAAGTTAATGTTCCTTTGTTCTCCATGTCTTGTACATTCAAGAAAGGAGAAATGATCATTTCCTAGGATTTACATTAGATGATCATTTATGATGGCAAAGAAAATGGGTCATTAGAAACTGTTTGATGTATTGAAAGGTTTTTCATTAAATGAAGATGTAGGTCTCTTGATATGATGTACTGTTCACCATTCCACTTGACTGGTTTCGTAGCAGCAACTTAGTTAAAAGTCCAGTATTTACCAATGCTAAAGGATGCTAAGGACAACTGGAAATCCCCTTAAATGAATGAAAGTCAAGTGAATTACTATATGTGCTTTCTGGCTAATTAGCATGGTAGCTGATAATATGCAATTTTGCTCTCCATTTTATTAAGCCTGTATTTATTGGTTGTTAGCTTTCAAAGAAATTGTGGCTGCAATAGAGGAGTAAAACAATAATGTGTATTGTCTGTACTTGCATCTTGTTTGCAGCACTTACGATTGATAATATAATTAGATACTTTATACTGATTTGTAAGTTATGTCATATTGGATAAGTGGAAAGGTGTATTGGCAAATGTCACTTTTGTTCATTGTCATGGTACGTGATATTATCATTAGTGATTATTGTTACAGAACTGCTTTGATAAGAGTTTTAAATTGTGTATTGATAGCTATCTTTGGTTTATGTAGGAACAATTGTAGAATTGAGATATTTGTCTAATGAATCATGGTTTGGTGGGAATTTTTTTCTGCTGCACAAATGGAGCAAATTTACTGAAGTCATAAGTCAAAGAGAAATTTTTGTAAATTTTTATGCCATTTTGTATACCTATGATAAAAGTTGTCTGTCAACTTGAATAAAACCTTGTTAAAATTTTGTCTTGATTAAGCAGAATTTTGACAAAGTTCCAACTTTTTTTCTTGATTACAATTCTGAACCACAGTTTCACATTGCACATTCAGCAATCGATTCAAGTGAAACAAGCAGTTTCCATTATAGTAAGCTTGACTTGAGGGTCTCGTCATCAGATTGCAGGATTTCTTTATTATCACTTGACCTTTTATTGGGGATCAGGCGTGTTACAAGTTAGAAACTTTGGATAAAAGCTTTTCCTTAGACAAAAGTGCTTGGAGGCAGCTTGAGTGTATACATCATTATTTTGCAAGTGTTGTTAGGGTGAAATGGAACAGATATCTATTTCCAAAGGTCCTATATATTCAGCAGCCAAAGAAAGGGGAGCTGAATTAAACAGCTGTGCCACTTTCCTCCTTTTTAAATTGGTTATTCTCTTAATACATAATTATTTTAAAACTCTTTAAGTAATGGAAATGGCCATTTTTCTTTTGTTACCACTTTTGTCAGTGAGTAAAAAAAAAAGATGTTATTCAGCTGTTCAGGATTTACGTCATCAAAAAAAGAAATTAATGAAATTAAAAAATTATGCATCTTTTAATGGAAACTCTTTACAATAAATGATTCTGTAGCTGTTCAGGATTTACGTCATCAAAAAAAGAAATTAATGAAATTAAAAAATTATGCATCTTTTAATGGAAACTCTTTACAATAAATGATTCTGTGGATGAATTTGGTTAGTTTCTTAGAAACTAGGTGAAAATGAGTTTGTACTCAATAGACCCCTCCCTACTTCTTATGCTCAGGTGATTAGCAGAATGAGGTGGTTGAACTTCCCAAAGGGCCATGGTTAAAAAGATTACATGCTGCCAGCTCTCGTTAGCGTTGATATGCAGGGACCACCAAAGTAAATCTGGCAAATTACATGCTAGAACCTCCTTAGTAGAGGCTCCTGATAAAGCAGGGTAGTCTCCACCCTCTCTACAATCTGAACTGTAAAGTCCATCATCATTGATTTTGTATTTGACTTTGTGACCAATGTTCTTTCTAATCTCACTTAGTTGCATTCGGTCAAACAAAAGGATCACAGGCTAAATAAATGCCCTCAAATAATAATCCAAAGTTGATCCGTGTGGTCACACAATGCAGTAATCTGGGGGTGGTGTTTCCTCAAGTTTAAATGAAGTTCAGATTAGAGGGAGAGGAAAGAAAAAAGTTTTGAAGATCTCTAGGGTGTGATTTATCTTTGGAATCATTGTGGTGTCTGGCCATGGAATCATAGCTTAATTTTTCAGATGAGTGAAGCCTAAACGATTTTCTCTCCTTATTGAATAGAAAATATAAATGCTCTCATACTAATATTTCTTCATATTTCTAGCTTATGCACAGTTCTTAATGTACTGTGTTTGTCTGATGAAGACAAGTCTCATTTGGAAAAGTACTTCAGAAATGATAAATTTTTTGGCAAGGTGTTACTGATGGTCAAATTGATGATTGCTGAATAATAATAATAATAATAATAATAATAATAATAATAATAATAATAATAAATATTATTATGACTTACATAATTGAAAGAAATGAGCTTATTCTGAAGATAAATTCATCCTTGAGTTTTAAGGGAAAATGACACTTTCTACCCGGCAGCTCTTGGTTCACCATCAAAATGATATGTACACCCATATTTCAAAAGATGAAAGCACACTGTGGTTTTTGAAGCCAGCCATAGGTGTGGTTGTTTGTCAAGTGTACACTAGAGGGCAGTGGCAGTAATGTAACCTCTTTACACACCCATAACTGTTCACCAAATTTTGGAACACGGAGACCTTAAAAAGTGGCATATTGTCTCACTGATCAGGTCGTTGTCACCATCCCATACAGTTAGGGCCCATTCTCTTTCTCTGAATTTGCTTTGAAGTCATCCAGTAGAGCATTTGATCCTGTAATTATAGCAGCTGGTATAGAAGAGACATAACAAATTGAAGTTGATAGTCTTCTAGCCTGGGGCAGGTGGTTACTGTTTTCTTACACCTGGTTTGAGGTCTCTAGAGGATGCTACTGATATTACAACTTTATCTTCATGTTTTACAAGTTTTATAATGAAAAGTATAGATCTACTCACAAAACATGTTTACTAAAACATGGAACACAGAGAACAAGATTTTATCCACTTCACAGCTTTATTCATGAAAAAATATAGATCTGCTTTGCTAACATGATGTGAATTAAAACATAGGACATACAGAATCAGATTTTATCCACTTACTTCACACCTGAGGAATATGGATCTGCTTTAATCACACATGGTGTATTCTTACAGAATGTGCTTTGTACTCTTCCATGCAAGCACTTGAAGTTAAGTTCAATGCAAACATGACAGATGTGAATGCTATGATAGTAGTTTTAACATCCCTGGAACAATGGGCATCAATATTTCAAAACAGTGGAACATACAGCTTGATATATCTCAAGCACCAGGTTTATCATTTGCAGCATGAATTTGTGCCTTAAGCCGATTTTAAGTTTGTCATCTGAGATGCTTTTCGGAAGTGATTTTCTCTCTTCATTTAGTATATTCTCTTCCTTTGGGATATGTCCCACAACAACAAAAAAAGCAGTAGTATGATACTTGACATCGATTACCCTGGCTAGTGTTACATTGCCAACGGCACAACACCTGTGAGGAACTGATGTCACACTTTCTTTTGGAGTAATCCTGATTTATTGAGTCACAATTCAGAAATGGATGAACTCTACTATTCTTTCATGTGGTTATTCATACTAAAGGACCACGAGGCTACTTTTTCAGTCAATTTTTCTTTTTTTATCATATCTTACGGGAAGAAAGTATCAAGTATGAAATTTACAACTGCAGACTGGAGGGTCTGTGGAGTGCTTTAGTGGGGATGGTTCCTCACATACGGGGTGCATTGCAATTTAGAAATTAATCTTGCCTGAGCATCTGAAATGTAATTAAAAGTAATTGGAGAGTCATTATTTCTGTGTTTCATTTTTTGATGAATGGGTGATAGACAAGTAGTTGCCAATTATGGAAGCATTACAAAAAGAAAAAGATATAATAGATAAGAAAAAAATGAGAATATCTTTTAATAATATGATACATGCTTATAGAAATCATCTTAATTCCAAAGTGTGCAATACTAGCTCAGAAGTGCATTGTATTCCCTAAACACTTAAGGCCTTTTTCCAAGAAAAGTTAACCTACGTAACTTAGTTTACTCTATATAAGCAGGCTGCAAGAATAACTTACCATTGGGAGACAATCTAATCCTTCTGTTGTCCCTCCCTATCCCTTTGTAATCATAATAGGTTGCATTAGTTGGGCTTCCTATGGTTAGAAATTGCTGATATACACAGATGAAAAGGTCTGTGTCAGAATGATTTGAACTTCAGCATGGCAGATTAAAGTTATGATGTGTAAATTCATGCTAATATACAAGTTTTTCCAAGTATGAAAACTCAGCTGTGCTTAGAATTAGATTAATAATATTGAAAATAAATTGTTGGTTTCAGAGGGATTTTTTTAGTTTTGTCAATCTTATATGTAAGTGAATCCTGACATTAAGTTGGTTTAAGTTTTTTATCTGATCTCTGATTAAATTAATGCAAATAATAAACATTTTTTATTGCAAGCCTGTTTGAATTGTTTTCATCTACAGGAAAAAATACAAACATCATCCCAACAAAAGAAACATGGAGATTGGTTTTAACAAAAGATAACATGGAATTGAATAAAAACTTAAAAAGCCTGTTTGTGGGATGCAAATACTTCATGTTAATCATTGCTATCCCTGTGTTTTCTTTCTGTAATCCCACTCATTAGGCCTGCTACTCAGCTAATAACAAGAGGATGGTTTGTTGGGGTTTACAATCTAATGTCTTTTTCCCCAAAGTGAGGACAACATGTTTTTGTTTGAATTGATGTGTGCATAGTTTTTATCATTAAACAAAACTTCAAAGCTTATCCGTATTCCATGCTTAAAAGAAAATAACAAAATAGTTAATAATTGAGTGTAATACCTTCATTGCAGTAGTCGCTGAATGATTTCATTTTTACTTGCTTTAGTGCAACCTACTTGGTGCAACATTGCTGCACTAAGAAGAGATGAATCACTTGTTTCTCATATAGATTTAGCCCTTGAGACCTTAATAAAAGACATGAGAATGAACCATTATTTCTTTTTTTAATTCTCTGGAGCATGCTAATGAGGAATTTTATATATTTATGGAAATGTCAGCAGGAGTGATGTGTATGTAAGGAAAAAAAGTAAAGCTAAGAAGTATCCATCCTTTGTTAGGTTAGTGGTCCAAAGATTTTACCAGATATGAGACTTTGCTTTTGAATTTTATGTAAAAAGGCATAAACTTACAATTTTATGAACATGATCTTTTCTTTTTTTCTGCGTCATTAGATAAAAAACATTTAAAGATATTTATTCCAACCTTTCAAACCATGGATACTCTAGATTGTGTGTAAATGCATTTGTATTTTAGGTGTTATACTATATGTATGAAGCTTTGCACTAACTATTTTAAAATGTAAGAAAAATAAAATAAGTTGTCCAATATGTTACTTGGCTTTTATCAGCACTCCCATTTTCAACATTGAATATGTAGATTTTCCATCTATCAGATAAAATAGGTTATTTGCCTAAGTAGCCAGGTATAGGATAATGTTTTGTACTAGGAGTAGCACGTTTTGAACCAATATGTCTGTAATCCTTGTGTACACCTATTAGTTAAGCATCAAGAGATTTGTTATTCTGTCCTTTGATGTCAATGAAGGTTTATTCAGGTGACGGCCTAATGAACCAAGCTCATTGAAAATCAAGGGAGGTTTCCATGATTTCAGACTTTGCTTTTAATTAAGCCAGGATCAGAATTCTGTTTGTTAACAATTTTTCTTAAGTATATAAATATTTCTTTAATTGGCCCTCTAATTGCCCTAAGCACCAACTGCACTGGTAAACAGTGGCCTTCCTTTTGATAATTTTTCATTAATTTGTGAATGGAACTTTAATATGCACTCTCATTAACCTAAGTACAGACTGTATTAATAAGCAGTGGCATTAAGTTTGACAAATGTCTGCCATTCATCCTTTGATGTTCCCTGTAGTTGACACAGGTGGAACACTGGTGACAGGTGCATTAACTGTTAATATAAGGGATAACAACACAAGTCATCATATTCATAATTCCAAAACTTTAAACAATTTTTAGACTGTTCATAATAGCTTCTTAAATGCATCTTTTTTGGCATCTCTTTTGAACAACTTTTTTTGCTCAGTTTGACAAAGGGCATTATGATATGTCTGCTGGATCCCTTGCCATGTCTGATTATCTTTTTTTTCTCCTAAGGTCTTTTAAGAAAGTGGCTGCCTATTGTAAATATTCATAATATGTGAAGGATAATTTTACACTAAGTGTTCTGAGCCATGGTTAGTCTGTTATTGATACCAGAGTAAAACCACATTTAGACACTCTTAAAAGCACTTTAGTCACAGACACACCTTACAACAAATTGCACATTTTGAAGCAGATTCAGTGATTTTATTCACCTTCATATTCATGTCACCAAAGGTTGTCCCAGGTTCTATTGGCTGGCTTAATCCCTTACACCTTAGACAACTCAGTTGTCACTGTTTTGAATTCGGAAAATCAATTTGAATTCAATGGCGGGAACACAGGGGTATTGTATCGAGTGTTCCGTATAGTAATAAGCAATGATCTGTCAATGAATTTTCATGCCACATTAGGTGAATAGAGTGATATCCAATTTTTTGTACCCAAAATTACCATGAGAAAGAGCAAGGGGTGTCATACAACAAGAAAGCCCTCCTTACGGCCTTACTGAACTTGTGTGTTTGAGGAAAAAAATCAATCGAGAGAAAACGATTGGCTTTACTTTACGGTTGAAATATTAAATGATTATGTATGATTAGGTGTTTAGATAGATATGCTCCCCTGCTTAGGTGAAGAATGGTCACAAATCTATAATAATTACCCCACTTATGAGGAGATCAAACTTGTTGAAGGGCCCTCAAGTAAGATTAGGGTGTGAATGTGCTTCACCTGCCCCATGTCACCACGCAAGCAAATTAAACTGTGGGGTGTAGAGGGACCAACCACCAGCTTATAGAATGCATAGGTAAGGGGACATCAGAGGATTATGTATATTGAATATAGCACACTTCTGCAGTCAGGAGACATGATTAAGGTGTCAGCACTGACCAGAGCAAGATGGTTGCTTTGACCTGGGTGAGATGAGATTGATATTACATCGGTTGTAGTGTATGGTTGCATGTTGTATGCAAACTTTATGTAAAATGCTGAATGACTGTGAAGTAAATAACATTATTTCTGGGTTTATAATGGGTTGTGTCCTCATAGTTTTAGGTGTGGTCTTATGCAGCTTTTTGTAAGTAGCAAACTACTATATTGTAATGTATGGGGAGAGACACCTTTTTAAATTGAAAATCAATGTATTTATGGGTGTTTTTTTTTTGTGTTTTTCAGAAAAACCACAATGCCAGGTGCATCTGACAAGAAAGAAGGTGAGTTGAATCATTTGTTTTATTATTATAACTAATCTGCATTTCTACATGATGTCTGCATCACCAATACCATATAGAGCCTGCATTTAAAGTACTGTTTCCAGGGGAAGATTCAGATGATCTGTTCTCAGAAAATTATCAGAATTTCCTGGGAAGGTAGTTCTAAAATATAAAATGGATAGTTTGCTATTTTAAAGGAAGTTTGTAAGACTACTGCTTTCATGGGAAAGCTGGTTTTAAGCCTTGGTGACATCTTCAAACATGCACTGCATTGGGCAATGGCACTGTGGCCTTTTTAACTGCTATCTTCAAACAAATTGGCAATTACCATGTTCTTCCAAGAGTCTTATAAGTAAATACCTTATACTTTTAACCATAGCCACCAGCTTTACATGATCACACTTATCCCTTGGCCAATATGAACACCAGTCACACTCCTCGAATTATATTGATAGTTAATCCCTCTCCTTTCAACTTTTCCGAGAAATTCATTGATAAATAATCCTTGCCTTATTCTGCCAGATGTAATACCCTTGAAAGCAATTCATAGCAGATAATCCTGCAATCAGCCAAAAATATTCAATATCCTCAGAATTTGTTAACAGATAAATAATGGAAATACTAGCACCTATGACGCAAAGTGAATTGCAGCAGAAAAGTAATCAGTGTACAGAGATAGTAATCAGCTGAATGCCATGGTATTACTTGAAGATTAATTTACACTCTTAATTTGATTTTGTTTTTTATTCATTATTCATTTCAGCATTTATTGATGAAAGAAATATTATTTATTGTGTGTGTGCTTGTGTATGTGTGTGGACTCATGTATGTGCTTGCACATGAATTTGCTGAAATATGCATCCGTAATCTATTTCAGACTGGAGACTGGCATTTTGACACACCATTGATTTCAGAAATACATGTCTGATTGTACAGCTAGAGGGTACAAATCATTGATTTCAAGAAATTAATGGCAGAGAGCTAATCTAAGGTCGTGTTCAGTATTATTTTAGCAAAAATGTTTATAACCTCAGGAAGTAGGTGTTTGATTATTGCCCCCATCTCAACTGAAATTTTATGTCAAGCATTGGGATTACAAAATGATACAAAAAAGTTGTTTTTTTTAAATTCACTTGTTGAGAATTTTCCCCACATAGATTAAGTTTAATATTATAACATGGACACATGCCACTCTTCCATAACCATAATCTGATATAGAGTGGCAATAGAATTGTTTTTTATGTGGAAAATCATCTGAGAGCTCTTACGCCAAATATTGATTTTAGACATATGTACTTGGGAAATTTGAAAGATGACTGGAAATTTTGATTACCAATTTTTGTCTTATGCCAGCACTGCCTTTTGACACTGCAAACAATATCCAAGCACCAAAGTGTTAATTGCATGCCTTTTGAATTAGAAACATACACAAGTTTCTCAGCAAAGAAAAGCCCAGGCTTGGGTTTAATTTCCGCTTTGTGCTATGGATAACTTCCTGAATGCGCTGTCACTTCAAAAGTGATGAAAAACTGCCATTGTTGTCATTTGTTTTGAAAGCCGGAATATTACTGGGTTATTAATTAAGGCTGATCTTATCTGTTCGGTTATGATTAATGATATATTACCGTATGTGGATAATGGTCCATTTAATTTGAGTCAAAGCTACATTTATGAAGTTCATATTTCCTCAGAAGAGCTGCTCTTTGCATTGAGTACAAAGCATATTTCTGATAATTTTTTGGTGATTTTGTACGTCTCACTGGATTTGAGAGAAACTGTATTTCTATTCGAAGCAGATTTTTGTGATAACTGCATATGAAATGTTAAATATTTGTCACCCTTGACAGTTGCCATGTTTTAAAGGATTTCAGCACAATTAAGTTGTTTCTGGCATTGGTAACTTTATAAGTGTGACATTGGTGATATCAAAATGTTTTTGGGATTGTTATTCTGCAGATATGTATTTAAGCCTTTACAATACATATTTGAAGAGAAGAATTTCGGTATTTTTTAACATATTAGCTCATTTTGATGAACTGGTGCAATCCATGCTATAAATAAAGTCACCCGAGTTATAATTATTGATTTAGGTGTGAATTTGTGTTTAGAAAAACATCATATTACAACAGGAAAGACCAATTATTTATAAAGCATGTAAACTCAACAAAGAATAATTCACTTATGTTGTAGATCACGTTTGTATGGATTCTTAATGTTTATTCTTTTCCACCCATTAACATCACATGAATAAGGACAATTCTCTCTCTAAGGAAGGAATAAAATGCTTCTGAGAAAATAATCTCTCAGAACGTGACAGTGTGAGTTTGCTTTGACTATTCGCAAAAGTCTCGTGCAAAGTGTCTTGGCATTTGACAATAGCACATCTGACATGAACAATTTAGTCCAATTTATTCCATATCAATCAGAACAGCAAATTCCCATCAGATGACTTTGGAAGTGAAAAAGAGAGGTTCCAACGCTAAACTGATCAATACTCATTTTGTAGATCATGGCTTATTCTTCAGATGTCATCTGCGAACAACGATCATCGAAACAATGTGAATTTAAAATATAGTCTCTTGATGTTTGGTTTATATTTTACAGGCTACACTTTTTCCAGTTCCTAGCTGCTTCAGTAGCAATTTGTCCAAGGTGCCAAAATTTCTGAGGCATTTAATAAAATGATGAATTGGTTTTTTGAACATTAAATAAGAGATTTGAAAGGATTGATACAGTTAATGTTTTGCCAAGAACATATAGAGACTATCCTTGTTAAAGTCAGAGAGATCACCTGACTATGGCTTTCATGCCTCTTTCCCCTAATCAAGTGTCTGTGGATAACTGAAAGCCGTGAAAATATTTATTTCAAACACTTCGTTGAAACCTGGCTGGTCTTAATGCCAATGCTTTTATACAGCCCCACTGAGAATGCATTCACAACTGAGTAGTCTATGTAAAGGGCCAGGTATGGTGATGGAAATGGCTGCTTCTAAAGGCAGACCAAAGTGTGTTACATGGAACTTCATTACACTAAGGTTGCGGTAGATTTAATGGTGATGGAGATTAACCATTTCCCTCGAAGAAATTGCTTACTCCTTCTTTTCTGGGAATTTCTATTGCAGTGTAATTGATAGACCCTCAATTACAGAGACATTAAACTAATTTTTACGTGGTGAAAGGGAGACTTTATGAGGATTTTTTAGAGGCAGTGGCACCTCACCACTTAGGTTGTTAATATCCTGTGGTACATTTGTGTGTGGAGAGAAACTGGAGCTCTCTGTCTGAGTCTTTGTAATGGTGTATTGAAAATAGATGTGCTTGTAGGCAGACGCCATGGAGACGGCACATCCATTTTGGCAGTGTGTTATTATTGAACAACTTGTAATGCTGCTTTTACGATATGATAACATTGCAGAAACATGCTATCATACTAATGCTTGCCAGTATTCTTCCTCTCCTCCCTCTATCTAGCCCTCTTGAAGAAGCATGGTTTCACAAATTCATATGCATATTTATTCAGTATGATCAGTGATGTGATTTGTGGTACATTTAGCTCTTTCCGAACATAACCAATTACCTAGGACAGCTGAGATAAGTACATAAGTTCGGATAAGTTTTTGTTGTGATTTGGTGGGGCACCTGTATTAGGGCACAATTTGAAAAGAATTTAATTTAACATGAATTGCGTTTCATTTTTTGCCACTTATTGTTATTTTTAATAGAAAATTGAGGTGTTTGTTTTGCTAGGTAAAGTTTAGGAAAGGTTCTTTTCTTTAAGGGTAGATCCTCTCTCCAAAACACAACATTATTCAATGCCAAAAATTTAGCATGAAGTGTACCTTGATATTTAACTTTTATTAACTTCTTTGTGCAGTCATTTCTCTGTATATATACCTTCAATTACACTTCCAGGTTCAAGAAAAACAGATCGTTGCCTTGCTCTACCAACTTGACTTTTCTTGGCTAATGATCCGAGGAGAAAAATCAATGGTTCATTCTACCAGTGCTTGTTTTTACAGGTTCACCCATTGACGAAAATAGAATAGCAGTGCTTTGAGACTGCATGAACAATAACCGAAATTGGAGAAAAATAAAACAATCAATGAAGTTTTGCTTCACCAGGCAATTGTCCCATTCACTATGCAAGGGGTAAGGTTTGCAGGCTATTATACTTGCGTTAGGGAGAACTGTTAGGGAGAGTTAGGGTGTAAAATCGATCCTTACAACACGTGGCCCTACAGTTATACCATGGGTAATTCAGTGCTCCGCCTTTTTGCCTAGACAGTCAATGTCATAATTGTTCCCAAATTATTCATATAGCATAACAGTTCATGCATATCTGTAGGTTCGGCTGATCAAACCCCAGATACGGTCACTCAGTCCAAAGAAAAAAGTACGTGCCCAAATTGTAAAGCTCAGGCACATGCTCACTGACACGAGAATTCAAATATGTAAAGTACGCAACTTTTGTTTTCTAAGTCTTTCACCATGCCACCCTCAGGGTTCAGAGGCGGTGTCATGTATTTACTAGTAGTCACACAACTTTGCGACTTCCAAATGTTCAGCCGAGATTAAGTGGTTGATCTTGATTCAGGGGATAATGTTCTCAGTTTCCTAATCATGTCATCTTTGGTCATTCCAAGTTTAGACGAAGGTAAGACTTTCTCTTAATTTTTGTATGGGCAGACGGTAGCTCTTTCAGATACACTAAACAAATTCCTAGCATATCCAGAGGTGACTTGTAGGAAGTTGTATGTAGAGTCTGTTATGGATGTGGTCAGAAGAACCCTGGAGTGATATGTGCACAGTAGATGATTCACCCAGTTTCCATTTAGTATGACATGGCAAAATGTATGTGGTCATATCTCAGAGCAAATGCTTCTATTTGTTAAGGGTATCTGGTCAGTTATTGACTAGGTATTCATATAGAATCTCACAAATAATTACTGATTGTTCCAGGATTGTAAATTATGATGAACTATAAGAATTTCAATTCATAAAAGGCTGGATGACATATCTGATAAAAAAGATCTAAAATCCTTATGAGATAAAATATGTGCAGCTTCTCAGATATTTTACTTAAGCTATTGGGAACACAGCTATATGCAGGGATACATTTAGTAAACAAAAACATTGGCAAGAAAAAAATAGATGTCTAAATAGAACAGTTTCATCCAAATTGCTGTATAGAAAATAGTGTTTGTTTTAGTGGATATAACATCTGTAGATATTTCTGACGTTGAATTTTATGTAAGACTGAGCAGTCTACCATTTTAGTAGATATTTAAAAAAAAAAAGGTGTGTAGCATTCATAAGCTAATAATAGGCCAGGCATGATTGGTTATTCAAATAACCAGGCTAGAATAAATAAGATTTATCAAAGAAACTTTCCGTGGCTTGGAGGTTATGGTGGCACTTCTAGTGCCCTACCCAGTCTCTGCCCTGTATAATAACATTCATACTGAATTGTTATGTAGTTACAATAACTTCCTCAATACCATCCTCAGGCCTTTTATTTCAGGGGTTATTTAGTTCTGCATGCTGCTATGAAATGAAATGAGTGCAATTTTGTCATATTTATATAATTATACTTCAATCAAGTGTAATTTTGTTATCTAGTGTCATCTTTTTGTATATATACTTGACAAACTACATTTTTGCCAGTATATACAGGTGCAAAAGTTGCAATAAATATATATGTATTGTGAATATATATTTACTATACACTTCTTTGCTTCAACTCATTATCATTGTCACACATTATGAATACTTGATGAAAAACAAATTCCCAGTTTAGGTGGTTTGGCATTGGCTTTGTACCAAATTAGCCTTTTTAGTTAATTAGAAAGATAATGGACGGAACACTTAAAAGATCAAAAAGATAAACCCATACGTGAGTCTGCACATACTTATTGCGAGGCAATACAAAGGGCAACTAATTAACTAAATGGTGGATCCTAAATTAATGATAGTGCCATGAGGACTGGGGTAGACATAGGTGATCTGGGATTACCAGGAATATACCATGTAAATCACCTGTGATGTGAACTCCTGATCATTATACTTCTAATGGTTACAATTTCATCTACATCAAGATTAACAGGTCATGGTCCCTCTCCATTGGTGCGTAATAAATCATACAGGATTTAATGTCATAATTGAAAAATGTACTTAGATATGTGTGCTTTTTATAACCCAGTTTATATCAGTCCCATACATTAACTCAGTGGGAAATTTGATCTCAATTCAGTTGAATTGGTTTGATACAAATTGAGATGTTAAATGTTCTAGAATTTAGGTTTTTTTGGCACATTTTTATTTTATCACCTAAACTAGTGTCACTCAAGTCTGCTGTAATACTAAAATTTAGCTAAAATAAATTTCTGGTTCAGAGCTAGATTTTGTGATCATATATTTAAACCACCACTTGTAATCCTGTAATTTTATTGAATGGTTAAGAACTTTCTCAATAATTGTTCACCTTGACTCACAGATTGGTAACACGTAGCAAGATCCCCTATTGTCTTTTTATGTTGCAGCAGTTTGAAAAAAATGGAAGAGGCAAAACAAATTCCATTAATGCTGTTGATTTATGGATGAATTATTTAGAAGATGAAACTGTTGTTTGAAGCTGTATTGCCATCTATTGACCAGATGTTCCACCATTAAAATACACAATGTGCATCACACAGGAAGAGAAGTTTGGCCTTTTCTTTTCATTTTCCTTGTAATTTGTGAAAATCACTCCTGCACAATGCATTGCCAATGCTTTCCAAGTGATTGCCACCCAAATTTTAATAAGTTATAAGAGCTGGGAATAGATATCTCACTAATATCTAGAGCAGATGGTTTGTGATGGTATGAGTTCTACCAAACATTATGGAAGAAAAGC
Source organism: Lingula anatina (assembly GCF_051362555.1). NCBI lineage: Eukaryota > Metazoa > Brachiopoda > Lingulata > Lingulida > Lingulidae > Lingula > Lingula anatina. The sequence goes on along the minus strand of NC_141767.1, from coordinate 62,621,277 downwards.
TTTGAGAGGCAGAAAATATAGTAGGTTTCCTTATTCTTTTTAGAATCTCCAGAGACCAAGAAGAAGAGCTCTCCATTCAGTAGACTGTTCAGAAGTAGAAAAAGTAGCAGGAAGAACTCAAAGTCTTCAGATAACAAGGAGGGTATTGGTAAGTAACACTGTTAAAATGTGAACATAATGGTAGAATGAGTTGTGGTTTCTAGGAATTTAAAGATAGATGTTTAAAATTTGCTTCAGCATTGACCATATTGTTACGCAGTTAAATAACCGTTGGGGTTTCAAAGTTTGATTTCTGAAAGTTTTTTTCTCTTCAATTAGCCATATTTAAAACCATTGGCTGCTTCCGAACTAAACAAGATAACAAGATTCTGTTTTATTATATATATATGTACCAGTGGATATAGCTGCCCAGTGATCAGGGGTGTCTCCTGCATGACAACATTGGCAGTTTTATTGTTGTTGCCAGTAGCAATATTAATTCAGTCAGTAAAGTTTGGAAGGATGCACATTTGTTAATGAATGTTGTATTTGTGTATACAGTTTTACTGATGCTGCTACTGTAGCTGCTGGGGGCAATAATGGTAATAATATTATATATTATGCAGCACATGGGTGGGCTGATAATGGCAGTTCTCTCTTATGTTTTCTGGCACCTTCTGTGATAATCATGTAGTTGCTTGCAGCAAAGTCGTAACATTGGCAACAACATGTCACAGTTGCTTTTGTTTCGCTGGACACCTTGCACACACTGGTGCATAAAGTCATAGGTAGGAATTTCAACCATCTGGTGTCTGAATGCAAAAAAGAATGTCATATTTAAACATAAGATTTATTTACAGATTTAACATGGAAAAGACTGTGCGAGTGTTTGAATATTGATTTTTATTACATTTTAAATGTTTTTTCAGAACTTCATGCCAGCCAAATCACAATGAGTGATGAGGACAGGATTCAACTGATGGTGCTAGTTAAAGAAGGAAAACTCACCCCAGACCAAGCAGTAGAAGTAGTAAGTAGCATCTTTGCTATAAATGTAGTTCATAGCTGAAGTTAAAATAAGCTAACTTATGATGAGGGATGACAGTTTCAGCTCTTTTTTCTTTGACAGTTTCGAAATAGTAAAAAACTACAAAATCAGATTTGACAGTATTGGTAGCACTGGCGGGTGGTCCTTTCAGTAGAGCTTGAAATTAGCCAAGAGTGACTTCTTGAAAAGAGTGACCAGTGGGTGACATATGATTGAGGGTCATTTTGTTGGAACCAAAGAAATACCATGGTGAAAATACTAATTGAGGGAAAATGATGGATGTGTGAAAAATATCCCAGCCAATACCATCATAGGTGTATATTGCACAAGGATCTTATCAGGCAAAAAAAACTAAAACAAGTCAGTTATTAGATGTAAGGTTTATGTAATAGTTCTACCATTTATTACTGCCATTGATAATATGTGTTAGCTATTTATCCTGTCTCAATACACTACTAAGCCTCCGTCAGTGCACCTTGATGTTCTCTGACAACCATTGTGTTTAGTGTGCCCAGTCCCTATCTCCTTCTTGGCAAATGGAACAATGATGGTGTCTCTGCCTGTCTCCTCTACCACACTGAGACAGACCTGATGGTATTGATCAATGGGAAGTCACATTCCTACCAGTTTTTGAGCTAAATAGGTTTGATAGGTAACACTTTGACTCCCCCCCTCCCCCCCCCCCCACACCCACACATACATAATTTCATCTTTCTGCCATCATGAATTTTAATGGGCATCATAATGAGCAGTGACCAAGATTAGAGAAAGATGATAACTAAGCAGCTGCCTCCTGTAGTAAGCCTCTCTTTAAATTAAAACTGCTGAGAACAGGATTTTATGTTCCATTAAGGATGATGGATTGCTTGTTTTAATCAGATGTGCTAACTTGATAGGGCTTTCTGCAAAATTGACTTGTCAGAGAGAAGTGGAACCAGTAGAGAGGAATATTTGACAAGTTGTTGTATGTAGTGTTATGCTGTTTGTGAATACATCAGGCATATTTGGCATAGTTAAAACCTTACAAGTGGATATGAATTTGGCTTGAGGTATGGTACAACATTTAGATGTGCACCCTCTAGGTGCAGCCATCAAGGGTCGCAGTATTCTCTATATTTATACACATAAATGCTTTTCATTAGCCATGTATGGACAACTGAAGTAGCATGTGTGTTCAGGGGAATATTTCTGTGCAGAAACCTGTGTTGTTGAATTAAATTTTTCTGTGAGTTTTGTTAGACTTGACATTGCTGCAGGCATGAGGTTTGCTGACTAAACCTGTTTTTACTTAAAAGTGTTAGCGTGGTAGAATGTTATGGCAGACATAGTCAAAAGGGATGGGCGGAGAAATTGATATTCTGAACATCAATCATAATAGTTAGGTGTTATGCCTGAAGAACACACATTGAAATGCTAGTTTAGCTGTTGAAAAAGTAGGTTACGTGATATCCTTTTGTGAATATTTCCAGTTTTTACTTATAGCACGCAAAATGACATTTAATAAAAAATCAGTAATTTTCCTTCTTGAGGGAGAAAGATAAAGATGAAAAAAATATGTATGTTTTAAGTATCACGTTTTTTATCAGGTAAAGCTTTATGAAGAAGGCAGAAAGAGGGGGATTTATGAAGACTTAATAGTTCAAGACCCAGAGATTAGGGTGAGTGAAAAAATTTGTTTTGCTAAAAGTATGCAAACCATGCTAATGCTAACATTCAAAATAGAAACTGCATAAGTTTTCTTTGAAATTTGCTGACCCCCACTTGCAGCTAAAATTTAAATGAATGAAATGGAGCAACAGGTGTTACTCAGTAAGTAGTCAGTTTAACCCTTGTATGGCAAAAAAATTCCAGTATGCTTAATTTACCTTGGCTGTAAAATTGAGTATTATTTTACCACTTAACCAGGCACCATTTTTTTTCTTTTTTACTTGGATCACTTTTTATTTGCGAGACCCCTCTGAATGTATTATATGACAAACAAACACGCTGTTTCTGTGTAGTACAAGAAATGTTTGATGAGTGTAATTTTTAAAATGATCTCTATCAGATGTGATGTACCAATTTTTACCATAATTTGCTATCATAATTGTTCACAATTTTTATTACCACTTTTGTGAAAGAATAGGCAATTAGAGATAACATTGCTAATGCTTGTCATTCAGTAGAGACATTTTGTCAATCTGCAAATGAGGGGAAAACTAGATATAGAAAAACGTAATGCATGCACACACTTCTCTTCCATATGACGCATAACTATTACATAAATATCAGAAAAAATGATGCATTTATCTGAATATGATAAAAAATTGTTCCTGCACATACACGCACGCACGCACGCACGCACGCACACACACACACACACACCTGTTTCTTGAGGAATGTACCTGATATGTAAATGTCTAAAAAATCTCCATCAACATAAATGTCAGCTTTTATGTTGTCTATTTTGTGGTATTTCTTCAGGCAAGTCCTCCAAATTACTCTGCCCATACTTCTCCCGAAGCATCTAAGAATTTAGTAAAGTATGCATCTTTGAGGAGGAAGAGGAGCAGTTCTATACAGAGTGGAGGCGAGGGGGAAGGTAAGAACAAGTATTTATATATGTTTTCAATATCTAACTATGATTTTAACTGAATGTGATAGTTCAGATTTTCTTAGAAAATATATTAATTTTGCCAGTGATACAGGTCTTAAAGACCAATTTTCTTTGGCATAGTGTTAAATGTATTGAATGTTTCTTTTGTTGATATAAAATCAGATACTGAACCATCTAAAGGGGCTAATAGTTTTACAACCTTTTAAGTTTGCTGGAGGTGTTATTTTGTAAAGTTTATTTATTTAGCAACCCAATCTAATCTTGTTAACAGTGCAGAAATGTTTTTTAAATGTCCATGTACGTAGTAGTTTATAAAATTGTTGATGAAATTTAAGATTTCATGTTGAGTTGAAAACCATGTAAGTTTGACTTTGTTTCTCTGAGCAAGTTATTTTCATAAGAGAATAGTGTGTTTGTCCTCCGCTGCCCTTCAGGTTAGCTCAGGCAACCAGTGCCATGGTCTTTTCTGGTTTTAATCACCATAACAAAGACAGGGACTTCCTTAGTAAATCAGTTAGATGATTTCATTATGGACCCAAAGCAAAGCCTGTTAACCTGTTTCAATTTTAAGAAATTTTCTTTGCATTTTTTGCTTGTAGAGAAATGGACTTGTATGGAAATGGTTTTTAATTTTGTGAATTCATTAAAGTGTTATATTACCCAGATTGTTTTCTTTTAGGGCTAGTTTTGTCTTTCTATTTAACCTGCAGCATAATCCTTGAAATAACTCTCTACAGTTTCATTTTGTTAATTTGTTTTGACACTGTTGATTTTTAACAAGGCCACTTTGTATAATATGCTTTCCTAAAGCAAACTTGAGAAAATACCTGTTTTCTATCAGCTATGTGACACTGATAAAGGCAACCATCGGAGTAAGATTATTGTAATTAAAACTATCAGGAATCTTTTCAATTCAGTCACATCCTGAGTGATTGAATGAGTGAATTTCTTTGATAAATCTCATTACGCGGATCAATTCACCATTGAGCATTTGGCTTAAAAAGACTGCTATCAGGGGAAGTTATGCTGATTTGTTAATCAGATCAGCACAATTCAGTTGTTCCTTCTAAATATAATACTTTTTTACTAGTCAGTCTCTGCTGTAGTTAATTATACACATTATGATGTGCTTAACAGAAGGCTATTATAAATCTGGTCTCTCATTTGATTAAACATTTATCCACCCACATGGTCTGTTTTTCTGAGCTGCGTGTATTTAAATACTGTGGTTTAGTTTAGAATGAAAGATAGTGATTTTAGAGTTTTAGAGAGAGCTGTGGGAAAAAACTAAAATAGAATAAAAGACCAAGGCTGCAGGTCACACTGGTACAGCAGCTGGTAGGTAATCAGTGGTGCTGGTTGTCATTTTGTGAGTAGGTACCGTACTGGTGTAAGTAGTGCATTTTTGTTATCAAGGGAAGTAAATGTAGAAGCTGGGAAAGTATTTTGTGACCTGTAATGTAATAGGTATTGTGTATTCCATGCAGTTGTAAAGGGCAAAAGAGTCAGGTGTGTGCTCAAGAGTCTTAAAGATAATTTCAGCCGTTAGGATATTCATGAAAAGTTTATGCTTTCATTTCTTTTGACAAGTGATGTAATAGTGACTGTATTCCTTACATTACAAAAGGGTAAAAGAGTCAGGTGTTTGTTCAAGAGTCTCAAAGATAATGTCAGCAGTTAGGATATTCATGAAAGGTTTATGCTTTCATTCAAAACAACAATTCAAACCAGTTATTGATGATTTATGAATGAGAACTGGGTACACAATTTGTTTTCTGGATAAAATTTGCCACCTGGACATACAAAAGATTTGCCATGAGATTTCCGTTAAATAGAACCCTTGTGTATTTCCAGATGAAACTTTTTGTAGCAGTAGTCCAGACAGCAGAAGGTCATCTTTTTGTTATGATGATGATGATTTGGCCCCTGATCTCATCCCAGCTGGCTCCCACAACAGCCCCCTGAGTCTGAGGAACACTCAGTCCAGGTGGTTCCAGAGACAGTCTTCTCAAGGAGGAGGAGTTGGAGGGGGCTCACCTAGGTCCCCCAACTTACAGGCACATGGTTCCAGACTTAACTCTGTGAGCTCTAACCCAGGGACTTCAACAGCTGGGCAGGGAAAAAGAAGGTCGCGGACATATACTAATACATCTACACACTCAGCTCAGCTTGGCCCTAGGGTGAGCAATACAGCCTCCCCTCCCCCTAGTCCTCTGAGTTACACAAGTTGTGGAGGACAGACTGCTTGTAGTAAAGACTCTGGATGTCAGAGTACACAGAACTCTTTAGATTCAAGGAGCAGTTCCAGTAGTAGTAGCAGTCAGAAGAGTTTTCGGTCACCTTCTTCATATAGACACAACGGTGGGCCTTCCTCTGTGTCGCCATATCACGTATCGCCTGTTGTGAGTAGAGGGTCAACTCCTACCAGGCAGCACTCTCCAGCCCTCAGGACAAGGTCCTCTCCTGCCAGTCCTTCTCACTCATACACAGAACGCAGGCGACAGTGCTCTGGTGATTACTCTCCAAATACTTCTTCCAGTTATGCTGGCCAGGATAATGCTGGTCAGTGTGGTGTGGATGTTCACTGTGAGGATGACCACTTAGTGGTCAGTGTCCCCGACTCCGAACATCCTGGCAGGAAGCATATTTATAGAAGACAATATTCCTTGGATTCTAACATTCCACACCCAAACCAGAGCAGGAGTGTCAAGCAGTCACCCCCTGTAGGAAGGCACTCGTTTAATTACAGCAATCCTGGTGGAGGTTATGCTAGTTATGGTAATTACAGCAGTGTGGGGATAAAAAAACGCATTTCACCCCCACGTGAAATAAAGACAAACGGAACCTTACTATTACAGGGCAGTCCCGTCCTGGGGCCAAGACATGATGATCAACGGGTCCTGCCAAGTAATCTATCTCTGACATCTTTAGCTGAAGAGGATAGAGAAAGTAACACTAATATTAGTGCAGCAGCACTTCTATCTCCACGGGTGCCAAAGAAAGATTTCAAGAAAGCTTCTAAAACAGAGCAGAGACTGAGCTGGGATGAGAGAAGGTTTGAACAAAGTAGTAGTGTATCTGTGCCTGTGAGTAAAAAGTCCTCTCCAGGTGCTGAAACTTTCAGTAAAGTAGATAAGAACCAGAATGGTCTAGTGCTAAAAGAAACTGTAGATAAATTGAGTTTGAATAACAGAGATTCCATATCTAAGGATAAAGTAGTCTACAAGGAAAAAGCTAACAGCTCTCTAGCATCAGGTTCTTTTAAAACAGTCACCAATGATTTGTCTTCAAACTCACATGGTTTCTACAAATCAGTGAACAATGGAGTGTCTACTGAACCAAAGAGAGTCAATGAAGAATTTTCTCTGAAGAAACCTAAAGCAGGGATTGAAAGTTCAAGTTCTGTTAATGTCAGGAAGAACATTGAAGCAAACTCGAGTGTGAATACAAGTGCCTCTCTCGACGGGGAACCAGGCACCCATGCACAGGCTAATGTGATTACTCCTTCCTCAGAAGAACTTCAAAATGGTAAATCCACTGGATATGTAAAGGCTGATGTGTCAGCTAGTCCAGTAAATAATTCAACAGATTCTGAGCATGAAAAATCCAGGAATTTGGTCTTAGCCAAAAAAACAGAATCTGTGCAAAAAAGAAGTTCAGTTTCTCAAGAGGCAGATCACTCTTATTCCTTCCCACACCTGCAGTTTGAAGGAGCAGCACACTTGAAAGCAAGGGATCGGGACAGCCAGATCTTTGCGGAACTTAACTCACAAACAGCTGAGATATTCACAGAAGACGAGGGAGATTTGGAGACCCTCCCAGACCCTGGTGTAGGGGACTCCAAATTTGGTGGAAGTACTTCCACTATGTCTGTTGGATCTGATACGTCACCTCAATTAGAAAGGAAGAACGGAATGTTTGAGAGAATTCGAAAATTACGAGTAAGTATGATTTCATTAAGATGATATTATATAATAATATGAAGTTAACATGTTTTTCAGTATAGTGTAACTGCTCTGAAAACTTAAAAAATATGCAAAAAAATCTCTAAGATCAGATATATAGATTCATCAGATCTTAAAACACCACATAATTAATATATTTTTGAATACTTGCATTTTGCTAACTTTTATACATGTATTTCTTGTATCTTATTTCAATTAATGAATTCTTTTATTAATTATTATTTTGTGATTATTTTGTTTTGTACATATTATATTTTAATTACTGCCACTAAAGTTAATTCATATTTATCATGCATTTGTTTCAGATGCACAAGAGTTACAGTTACAGCACAGGGGATGAGCTCCATTCATCTGACTATGAAGATATAGCTGAGGACCCAGACAAGGTGGGTTAGAATGCTGCTTGATATTATAACATGGTCAGGATAGACCTTGCTATCCAGGGCAATTTCTAGTGTCTTCTCTGGCAATGCACACAGCTGGACTTACTAAGAAGGGCTATAATCAAATAACTGATCTCATTAGATGACCAGATTACTTGGGGACCAACCACAATCTTTTAACCTATTTACATCCCAAAGAAACAAGAATTGATTGCAGGTCCTGCCTTTTTGTGATTTTTTTTTATGTTTGATTAACATATGTCAGTGGTAAAATTATTTTGTTTTAGCCATGTTTTAAGAACAATAAAATTCTTTGGGATTATTATAAGGTCAGCAAATGCAGTTGTTTTAGATGAGGAATGTTCACTATGTGATATTCACATTTTTTACCTGCGAGTGTCTCTATCAATAGCATTAGAACTTTATCAGTCAGGTGTAGCCTGCTGTATATCCTGCACTATAGTGCCACTCCTGATAGTCATATTGTAGCAAAGCCAGGTGTTTGGTGTTGTTTTCCCACTGTGTACTCTTTAAGAGAAAAATCAGTAATCTGAATAGAAAGGATTCTGTGGAGACATCAGTATTTTTGAATGGCTAAGGTAAGAATGTTTGGCAGTTTGCTCTCACTTTAAGCACTCTGCACAATGTTGTGAATAGAGTGATTGGTTTTTTTTTTTTTTTTTTTTTTGCATAAACAGCAATTATTTAGTATCAAACCAGTTTTAAGATGGAGAGACAAATTGACTTGTATTTATGAGGTATTTTGTTGTTGCATTTAATTCAAGTGATAAATGTCATATTTCTGTTCTTGGCAAAAGTTTTTTTGGAAAGTAGATGCAATCTGTCATTTTATGACAGTAATTGTGATTGATCCATAATGTTTTGAGACTGTTTTTACTTATTGGCTTTTGGTTGCATTACTAGAATTGAGAGATTTATTCCACTTCAGTGGCTTCAAAGTATTGAACTATAGTATATACCTTGCACATCTGGTCTGAAGAAGCTTCTTCTGGTATGGAAACATGAAAACAGTTATCTTATTTGCATCAAAGTTTTTCCAATTGATTACATCTAGAGACATGATCAGATTGATGGCTTTTGAACATTGCCTGAGGGAAATATTTGGAAAAGGATACTCTTAAGTTGGTCCTTGTTTTTAATTTTTTCACATTCCTAGAACTACGGACAATTCAGGAAAAAAATAGCCTCTGCTCTTAGTGATTTATAAGGAGTTTAATTTACAACAGCTGGCTGTGGTGTTTAGTTGTTTTTGTGGTCCCCATTTCCTGTGAACTTTACTATGTGGCACTCTGCTGTATTTCTTAAATATGGAATATGCTATTGATATGTAAAAAAAAGTGTGATTGTCATTTTGATAGAGTGAAAATTCGTCTGTGGTGAAAATCATCAATTTTCAACTTGATGCAAATGTTATAGTTGAAACTCAACACTAAAATGTCCGAATGAATTGATATGCTGTTTTGCAATGTATTAGTGCCCTAAGTACTGCATGCAGAGTTTTCTTGTGGTTTTTTTGGTGGGGAGACCCCATTCAAGATGCTGTAGTATTTTTAAGTAAATACCACTGATTAGGTAAATACTAGTGATTAGATAAATAGCAGGCCCCTTGCTTTGCTAGAAGCTTGGATAAACACCCTCACTAGAAGATGATTCACAAAGAAGACAGTACAGTGTGGGGGCTTTCAGTAGAAATTTACTTCTTAAGAGATTTTTATATGTAGTTCATAGAATGATGAATATTCCTGTTGAATACAGTGATTTGAGGAGTTTTATTGTTGAGAACATGCAAAATGGTTGAATTACTCCTTGCAGTATAATACTTACAAAGGAAGTTTTTTTTAAACTCATCCTGATAAACACGATATTCAATTGTTGTAGCATCATGGAAAAGCATCAGTTTTCCTACCAGGTAAGATGTAGAGGGGTTTGAATACATGACAGCAGATTGCTCTGTGTCTGTGTCTGTAGGCTGTGCTTGGGTGATGTAAGAAGAAGATTGTTTACAAATGAAGCTGGCATTTACTTTTTGCCACACTAAACAGACAAGACAGAATGGGAATTTGATGCATGAATAGGTTACGTAGGTTGATTAGCTTGCAGCAGATGTTCTTGGGATTAAAGTCCTTACCTTGCTTCTTTGATAAACATTAGGCTATGATTATTTCTTAACATTTCTTTTTAGAAGCTGGCCCTTTCTGGGTTTGGAAGAGATCTCTCCCAGAGGAGTAGCTTCAGTGAAAGAGTAAAAGGATTAAAGCGAGATGTGAAGCGACGTCTCTCCAGACTTGGGAAAGGACATAGACACAGCGACAGTGATGTACAGGTAATTATAAGAATAGATTTAGTCAGTGTTTTATGCTGATATTATGTTTGATTTAAGTGAAGTGATTGGTTTTTAGGCTTATGGTGTTTGAACAAATTGATTTCCCAAGAAGAGCATTTCAGCCATTTGCATGCCATTTGTCATTTTTAACTTCCATTAAAAGAACTTTATTCACCATGTTGGCTTGGAATGCTCCTTAGAGGCAACCTGTTAAACTTTAGAAAGTCATATGTTGTTTGAGAATTGCCTTTTTATGATGAAAAATCAACACATGATCATAATGCAGACTATATGTTTTAAGAATAAGTCTAGCGACAGAGAGTTTGCTTTGTGAAATATGATATAACAAATAATTTTTTTGCTCTTTACATAACAAGTATCTCTATGTGGTTCAATACTTTTAATTCCACTCTGTGTATTTATAATTATGTACACATAATATGTACAGATTTATAAAAATAGAGATAGAATAGATTACTTTACCTAGCTTTATTGATTACAATCCATAAGAGTATCAAGGTTATACCTGAAACTGGTTGTTATAGTTACATTGATGATATATTCCATTATTGTATTACATTTTTTCAGCCTAACCTGTATCTGCCTGAGGAATACCTGGTGAATACAGAACACATGGCAGCTATACCAAGTCCAAGTTAGTTTTTTTTTATGACCACAATTCTGTATGAGTTAGGAGGTCTATTCACAGTATATCTGAATTGGTTGAATTGGCCTGTAACCAATCCGTTGATTTCCCCAAAGACTTATAAAAAGACACTCATTTGCAATTAAGTGATGTACATGGATATGTGCTTGATCAAGTAGAAAATAAGTAGAAGATGTAATCCATATTTAATGCTAGCATTGCCCTTGACAGTGACAACATAAAAAGAAAGTGATGAAACAACTTCTTTACTGATGTGTATTATAGATACAATTTTTGTATCATTTGACAAATTTAATGAATTTTTAGGTAAAATCAATAAGAACTTTCAGTATTTCATTATGTGCATTTGTGATAACTGACAATTTTTGACAGGCAATAATGAAGACAAATGGATTAAGGACCTAGTGAAATTGTCTTCCAATATTCAGATAACAATATTTTTTAGATTATTTGAGATGTTTAACATTTGTGTATTTATTTTTACCAGATGCTGAAGCACAGTTTGGTCTTACATCTACAACCCATCCTGAGGTCACGAGTCCAGATGATACTCCTGCCTACACTGGTCAGTTTGTAGGGAGAGCCATTGTCCATACAGATTATACCCCCAGCCCATATGACAAGGAAGCTTTAACATTGAAGGTAAAGAGAAATATCATTTTGAATAAGGGGTGATTAGATAGAGGGAAAAGTGTACAATCAGGAATTGTTGATATTATACCCATAGTTAGTATCTAAGAGACCTGAGTGTTTTTTTTTTTTTTATTGGAAAGTGGTGAATAATCAAATGAATTGTGCAGAGTGACACCAGGAATAGAAATACTCTCGGTATGAATTTCATTCGTTTGAGGTAGAGCAATGGCTCTGAATAATACCTTGATGAATAATTCACTGTATGCACTATCAATACCACAGTTGACTTAATTGTAACCGACTTCAAGTGAACTGAATGCCATTGCAGTATAATTACTAGTCCATCTAATCTCATGTGTTAAAGGTCAGATCCCAAGTCAAACACAAAAGCAGAATAAACAAGCATAGAAAAATAAATTCCATAAGTCAATTTTCACCAGGCACTATTAATATGCTAATAGCACAATTTTCTTGCATCTCTTTTACAGCAAGGAGATATCATCAAAATCATAACCAAAGCAGAAACAGGAAATTGGACGGGTTTGTTGAGGAATCGTGTAGGGACTTTCAAATTCATCAATGTAGAGTTGATACCCGATGAAACTCCTAGGAGGATTAGACGCCAGATGTCAGGAAGAAAGCGCAGTGCCAAAACCAGATCTAAACCCAAAACTGTGGAGGACCTACTGAAGAGGCTGGGTTTAGAGGTATGTGTCATAATTGTTTTTGAAATGAAAAAAAGTTCCTTTTTTGTGGCACATTTACAATTAAGTTTGGTCTGTCTAATTTAGTATACAACCAATCAAGGCAGGAATCTCACAACTGAAAACCAATCTTAATTCATGTAGCTTATGATGACATGGGCAGAACAGAGGGATTAAATTTAAGCATGTAAAACATTGTTTCCAATCATTTAGTTGTGACTTATAGAATAGCCCTGTTATAAGGATACTGTGTAAAATCCTATTTTTAAAAGTCACTTGCAGTAGACCTAAATGCATACAGCAAATAGCTTAATTATTCACAGAAATTTGGTTTTTTATTTCAGGAATTATTAAGTATTTTCCTGCTAAATGGCTATGACAATCTGGAACTCTTCAGTGAGCTGGAGAAAGAAGATCTCAATGAACTGAATATACTGGACCCAGAGCAGAGGGCTAAACTTCTAACTGCAGCAGAGCTACTGGCTGATACCATGGACTCTGTGGACTATGAGAGTAGGTATTGGCACTTTAGGTCTTAGCATGCACCACTCTCTTAGACTAGAATTTTTTCCTATTACCTTGAAATCTAATTTTACTTTGTATCTTGTAGATTTTCCCTTTTACTACTTGCTTGGATTTTAATCTTATGGTTTTGCATAGGATATCTTTTTACGTGGGTGTCTCAATAGTCCGAAGGTTCATTGGTCCAAAAAATGGTAACATTTTCATCAATTTTATAATCAAGGATTTGTTGGTTCGAAGGTTCAATAGTGAACATTCTTGCCAATGAACCTTCAGACTATTGCACCTTCGGACTTTTGCTACGGCCCCTCTTTTTACATTTCATTTGATGGTATTTTTTGTTTTAGTGGCTGAGTTTTCATATTAATAACTTATTTGGGAACAAAATATTTCCATGAGTTAATTTGAAAATTAGATTGGATCTTGTATGGCACAGATTTGCATGATATTTTACTTGCTTAATTATTTCCAATCAGATCCTGCATCCCCTGAAACGAAGACAGAATCAGTGCCAAAACCTCCATCTACAGTCGGTCTGTCTGTTAATGAAAAAGGAGCACCAGATCTGACCCAGAAGACGCCTCGTGATTCAGGGTGCTATGCCAGTAATGAGAACATTATTACTAAGATGAATGGGCACCAGGAGTCCCCTTCAAGCCAGTCCAGTCCAGAAAACACACTGAAGGGTGAAAATGATGCACCAAGAACTGATGTTACCCCTGTTAAACAAGAAGAGAAGCTATCCCAGGTTGTAGTTGTGGAAGTGAAGTCTCCCTCCACTGAGCAAACAACTGAAGTAAAGTATCCAACAAGGATGAAAATGCAGAAGCAGCATCAACAAAAGGGGTCTGTGAACTTTATCGAATCAAAGTCTACATCTACATCACCTAGCAGTAGTGATTCTGCAAGTGATGAAGTAGGACTCAAACTTATTAGCACTGTTGAGCTCAATGGGTCAAAAGTCTCTAGCCAGCCCTTAGTGAAGGAGACTGAAAGTTCAAACTTGGCAACTGAAAGGGTAATTCCCTCTAAAGGGCCAGTGACCAATAATGTGCAACAAAAGACGGGTGATACAAATTCAGCTAACTTTCCTCCAAGTAAAGGGACACCAAGTTTACAAAGTAAACTTAAACAACCACAGACAACGAAAACCCAAAGGATGCCATCTACAAGCTCAGAAACATCCAGTGATATTTCAGATTCCTCGCCTGTCTCAAAAATTCCTTTAACATCTCCAAAGTTAAGGGCTAGCAGAATTCCAGGAGGTCCACCACCTGTGACTACAAAAAGGAGTGGGCTCAAGCCACCAAGTAGCAGTCCTGGGTCCATGCCATCTACCAATAAAAAAGCAGAAACCAAACAAGAAATTCCAAAAAGAACCCTCCCCATAAGACAGAGTTCATTTAAAAAAGAGAAGAGCCCCCCACCAGTACCACAAAGACCACTCAGGAGGACTCTTACTCCACCTGAAAGGATCCAAGTTCCATCTACCAGTTCTAAGAGTACAAAACCAAGAGGTTTACAGAAAGGTTTTAGCCCATTAGAGAAAGAAATTCAAAAACCTAAACAGAATTCATCCAGTGGGCAAGGACTCAGAAGTCCAGGTGCCACAGGTGCCACTGGTATACCACAAACAACCACAGGTATACCCCAGGGAGCTACAGGTGTACCTCACAAATCATCTAGTTCTAATCAACCTAATGGCAGTACTATCCCAAGTGGGGAACCAAGAGCCCCAAGAACTGCTCCACCCAAACCTCCAAGCAGAATCAGCCCTCCTAGGGTAACATCAACAAGGAGACAACAATATCAGGCATTGAATATGCAGACATGTTTGGGAACATCTGATAATCAAGTGGCTTCCAGTGAAGCTTCAAGTCCATCTGGTCACTTTGGCAGTCCGGTGACTTCACCTACCTCTATCCCAGTACCACAGCAATTTTCAAAAATTCCTCAACCATCGTCAGGTCAGAAGACGCCCCCAGAAGTGCCAAAAAGGAAGGAAACTACAGAATTGAGCACCAAAAGAACTATTGCTACATATCAGCAAACATCTGGATCACAGACTAAAAATTTTAATGCAAATATTCCATCCCCCTCAAACAGACAGTTTTGTGTTAATCAAAAGAATGAAATGACATCATCATCACCAAGTTACATAAAGAAGCCAAACTTGCCCAATAATATGCAGAACAGTCTTGGTAGTGAAGTACAACAATCCCAAAGCAAGATGGAAAGGAATAACAATCAGAATTTGTGTACGTCAAAAATTGGTCTACCTCAGAGAAGTAGTGTCCCTCCAGCACCTCCACCTCGTCAACTGCAGCATAGCCAAACCAATCTTCCATGTCGCTTGCCACAGGCCAGACAAAGTGCCCATCCAGTAACAGATTTAGCCAACCAGTCTTCTACTTCTTCCCAGCATTCAAGACATACCAAGTTACAACAAAATGCACCCAGGACTCCCTCTGTCACTTTGGAAGCATTGATCACTCTCAAGTTAGAAGATGAGATGATTGATTTGACACAACCTCCATACAGCGATCAGGTAAACTTTTTTTCCTTGGTAAAATCGTCTTTTGATTTGAAAATTTTTTTTGGTATTACTAAGAATTCAGAGGGATCAAAATTGGAAAATGAAATTGATTTTTCATTACTGTTAATAACTTATGTCAGCTTTTCCTTCTTTCATTAACTCTGTTCAACTGATCATACCTCCACATTTGTTCTGGATACATTTCATTTCTCACCATTAGAGACCTTGAATGGTTATCCAGGTTTTTTTTTTTTTTTTTTTTTTTTTTTGTAATTGTTTATATGACATTTCTAGAGTCCCATAGTGCCAATCGTTTACAACCTTACCTAATTTTTATATGGTAAAATGTCCAATGTTCTTTTAAAGATGAGACAATTGTAATGACCATTCAACTTTGCTTTTCTCCGATAAAATTTGACTGCATTCCCACAGATTTAGATCGATCCATCTGGATCGACCTAACTCCCTGGGGGTTCATGATAAATTGCTGTCAGCCTAGTGTGCACGGAAGTTAATTACCCCCTTACAGCTTTTAGTAGGCGGGACAGACATTTAAGCCGGCTAAGCTGACAGTAAGCTAGTGAGACTCCTCACGAGGATAGATCGATCTAAAATCTGTGGGAATGCAGTCTTTGATCACTACATCATAGTTAAAGGTCATATGAATTTGGACATAACATGATACGTTATATTGTAAACTATTTATCAGCATGATGAGACGGGTTTATCACATTTTATTACCTTCCAGTCTGGATACTGTGGAATACCTGCAGCTTTGGTTCAGAGGTATGCTGAGGAACTGAAGAGAGAACTGAGTGAGATGACCAGTGCTCTAGATCAACTCAGGGTGAAGCAGCTACAGCAGAAAGGAAGAGAAGGGGTAGGGAAAGTGTGAAAACTGGTCTTGAAAGTTATAGGTGTATTGTAAATGTGTGTCAGTGTATTGTAAATGTGTAACTTATTTTTCTACAATTTTAAAATATTATGAAAAGAATGAGAGAAAGAATGACTTTGGTATAAAGATTCATAAGATGATAAGATTTCAAGAGGTGAATATCTGATGATGATGATGATGATTATATATTTAACTATTTTTTGTTTGAAAACAAAAAAAAAAACCTTATGGACTTCAAACATTTAACTTAATTATTGGCTTCCTTCCAGATTTCAAACAACTACCTGGTGGACTCCAGTTCTCGTTTGCAGCTGGATTTATGTGCGTCATCATTACGTGGCTTCTTAGAGACTGCTGGTCTGCCCATGTATGCAGCATTGCTGGAAATTAATGGCTTTTGGTCCTTAGACTCCATAAAACATCTCACTGAGAAAGACTTGGTACAATTGGGTGTGCAAGATCCCCGACACTGCAAGAGACTTGTCAGAGCTTTTGAGGCCCTTCGCTTTAAATCAGAGTCATCTGTTCAGCACAATTCACCAAGACATTTGAAGAAGTCTGTCATCTTGGATAAAGTTTAGAACATTAATTCTAGGTGTTCCTAGAAGTACTCTGAGATGATCTTTATAACTCACTTGTATACACAGTTTATATTTACCCACTGAACAAAGTTTAAGATGGAGGAGAGTTAAATATCACAATTATTTGAACAAACTGCCAACAGAGACCCATTTCTCACGTGCTGCACCAAATTTGGTGTGACACTTACCTAATCCATTTTGAAATTAGCTGGTTCTTTAACCTGGGCGCAGTTGTGTACTGATGACTTTCATTATCATGATGGAGATTGTTTACTGTAGCACTGCACAAAGAATTCATTTCTTTAAGTATGTTTACCACAGAAAATGCTGCACTAGATCTTTAGTTTATATTATTTGCACATATCAAATTGCTCAGAGTGCAGGGACTTAATGAAGAGGCAAAAAACAGATTGTAATTTTCAAAGTTTAAAGACAACTAGGTGATAGGTTGTGTGTATAACTTGGAGTCTAGCATATTGTGGAATTAGCCTCATTTCCAGGTGGCTGGAGCTCACGTAAGATACTTTATTGAAATGTCTGTAGGAGGAGTCCTTGGTTACAGGTCTTCTAAATAAGTGTAAATGGGTGTAGGTTGGTATCGAATTGGAATATTTATCTTAACAGAAAAAAATGTCTCTGTTGCACTGATGAAGGGTAAAAATTCATCAGTTAGGTACTCATTTTGGTGCAAATGGCCTGTAGATGTTCTTAGTACTAGAGCCAATGACATTGCTGAAAAAGTTGCAGAGCATCATCCATTCTATAGAAATGCTGATGGAAGTAATATCTATATATTAAAAAATTTAATAAAAGGAATCTGATACATGCTGGGCATGAAATGGGTACTATGGGTTATATTTGTGAATGCATTTCAATTCTTTTCAATTTTGGTTTTAGTTCAGTTTTGCTTCAGTGTCAGATTGCATTTAGCTATTTCTAAAAAAATCCTTTTTCATCAGCAAACTGACATTTGTTATTTATACTTGTTATTTTTTCACAAGGAATTTCATTTGCAATCAATTGATATGGTTTACATGTAACATGTCAGAAATGGAGATTGACAATTTTTGTGTCCAATTTGTAGTCTTATAAAGTACAGGGATTTGTTATTGTTGTTTCATGTTTTGTTACCTGAAGTTGTGGAAGTGTATATTCTGTTACATGTTCTGTTCTTGCTTATATAGCCTGTCAGTGTGAATGGTCGAGGGTACATATGGTCAGGTGTACAGATTTAAGTTATAAAAAGATAATAAAGAATATTGAATTTAAAAATTCAGTGTTGTTAAATGAACGTCATTTATATGAGCTTCAGAGTAAAAAGCTCACAGTTCAGAAATGGGATTAAATTTCATACTAGCACTGTCCACTGGAAGGGAGGGTAGCCATGTAAGTACTTGAAATATGGGTGATGATAAGTACTTGCCTTATGATGTACTTCTACCAAACAATACCCAAACAGATAACTTCACAATGTTTCTTAATCGAAATAAATTTCAAATTGCTTCATTGTAAAAAACATGGAATACAGAGGTCAATTCCTTTTTGATAAGACTCCAAAGAGAAAAGGATAGATAATGATGCTGTATAAGTGGACGTTTTTAAACAAGGAACAAATGCACTCACTCGCAACAATGGGTCTACCTGCCAGTTGCAAGCTGCACAATTACATACGATACATATAGTCATTGAAAAATACACATTTTCAAAACTTATAGTTGCAATTTAGATCCAGATAAAGCACAAGCATTTTTAAAAAAAATATATTTAAAAAAATCCCCATCAGAAAGGCAGGTAGACTTGGTAATTCATTCCAATTTCCCATATCCGGTACAGATTTAGATGATATAATCACCAAGTGCTGAAAGCATAAATACCCCAACTTTGTACCAATCACATCACCCAATTTTGTCATCCAGTTTTGTACATTTTTGATTCTGTGATGAACCATATGGGGAAAATGAGCAATGTATGTGATCTTCACAATTTAAAGGGGGAAAATTCTAAGCAATTTTCAAGACACCATAGTATTGTGGGAAGGCAGAGCAGTGACATGGAGAGGTGGTGCATGAAACGACAGAAGTTTCTCTTCATTAATGTTTCAAACAACTTTGATAAACTAAAAATGTTTATTTTGTCATCTTTTTGGTGCATTTGCCACCTTCCCTCTGTAACAAAGACACTCCTTCAGGATTGCCTACATCATGGCAATTAATTAGGTATAATAACCACTGTATTTTTTTAAAAGACGACAGAACTTAATTGCATTCAAACCTATGAACTTTTACTGGTCCCAAAACAAATGTGGTTGATATTTTTAACATCTTTTTCATTATCAGTCTCTTCCATCACCCTTTTATGTTAACATGTTACATCAACCGAGTTGACCACTGCCAAAGACAAAAGACTTCTCCACTTAAAAAAACTTGATTCTCTTATGTAATGACACAATACATCTTTTACTTTAAAAAGTACTAGTTAAATACCTGCTTTGCAAATTCATTAAGTTCTGTTTACCACCCACACTGACAGCATGGAAGTGAACAGAAATGGATCAGCAATTTGTATCACACTTATGAATGATGATCAAAGGAAGTAAAGTGGTAAATGCTAACTTTTTTGTGACAAAGACAAACATCTAGCACATAACAGTACAAAGGTGACAGCGTATTACAATGAACTGGATCCATGACTAGCCCTAACAATCATGTCAGTCTCCAAGTTGTATAGTCATAGCTACCATATTAATAATGGGATAAAATGGAATGGTAGTCTGATACAATATACATACATTGTACTACCAATAAATAAGTAAATGCATTAATGCTACTGGCTCTTCATTAGATGTTCAACATCTACATGCCCCTATATTTACATCAATTCATGGGTTACTAGTACATCTTTTTGCTTCACCCATAATTCAATTAACATTATATTATCAAACTTCTTTATTTTCCTTTAGCCAAAGAAACTGATTTTTTAGCATTCAGCTCAAATATTATATGCTAGCATGAGCTTTCATTCTCTGGTGGAGATGGAAACAAGCCTTTAAAATGGAGGGTATGTGGGGATGTACTATTCAGCTGAATGCTAAAAGAAAAATTTAACAAACTAATTGTTTTGGAAACAATCATTCTAGTCCTTAGGAGCAACATCATCCATTTGTTTTTTAAGTTCTTTTTCCATCATTTTCCGTCTATCACAGAAGCCATATTGTCCTTTGCCAAATGAGTTAGGTCCAGCAGCAGTGGGTGTATCTCTGAAAGAATGAGTGTCAACAATATATAAGTAAGGTTCATAAACAGTTTTTAGTTTGTTGTGTGCACTACTCAATGAGAATTTCACTAAACACAACTTAATATTTTCTACTTGTGCTGTTAGAACTTCTCAATGAACATGAATCTGCAAAGAAAGTTCCAATGAATGATCATGAGCTATAACATGTCTTTTAGTCTATAGTTACTCACATAAAAATATTTTTCAATTATAGTCTTTTTTTGAGGTGTGGGGGTGGGGATGTATCTGTTTTGAAGCATTTCAAATGACAAACACAGGAAACTGATTTTCATGATGTTCTTAAAATGAATTTCTGTTACCGTCCTAGGTTACGCATCCTCATTTTGGCCTCAGGAGGCATCTCATCTTCATCGCTCTGCAAATTTATAAAAGATAATATAAATTTAAAATATGAAAGACAAAATTAATGATATCCATCCTTTTATTTTTATTACCAAACAACTCACTTTAAACAGCTCTGTCAATAGGATTGAGAACAATTGTAGCTTCTGCAATTTCTAGTGTTTTCTTTTATTCATTTTTTATTTAATTCATGTATTTATTAAAACAAATTTACTTGTTTATTTATTTATCTCGTATCTTCCTGGAGAATAGACATCTTACTAAACAAGACAACTGTCATTCAAGTCATCAGAGTGAAGAGAATCAAAATATAAGTACTTACCTCATCATCTTGGTTAAATGCTTGTGCTACTGCTTTACTTTTCTTGACTGTCTGTGTAATAGGAGTCACACTGGCCTTTGGTTTCTAGAACAAGATTCCCAGGATAAGTAAATAATGTGCATGTAATGTAGTAGTTTATTTATTATAGTGTTTAGATGCCACTGCTCATAAGTCCAGCCATTTCAGTCTTTCTCAGTTAGTCATGCAGTTAAATGTCAATAAAATTAGTGACATACCTAATTTTTTTTACAATATCAATGTTAAAATGATGAAAATCTACGTAAAAAAAACTACACTTTATTTGTTAAGCATGCACTGAAATGATCCAATGCATATATACTTACAGCTGAAGTGCTTAGAGCCATTTTGATAGGAGGTACAGGTTTCTTTGTTAGACTGACACCTCCTAGATTCATTTTAATGGGGCCTGCTGGTTTGCACTGCTGCTGAGTATTCTGTTCTTTGGGAGTGTCACCATTTCCAAGACACTGCTGTGTCTGCAAATCTAGAGGTGTTTTAGTCCCAAACCCAATACTGATAGGCTTATTTGCATCCACTGCAACTTTTTTCTTTGGTGGAACATCTGATGCCTGATCTGAAGACCGCCTTTTTTCTGCCAGGTCTTTTGCTGCATGTGTTTTGTCTGCTTCTTCTTGCCCTGGCCAATGTGAAATACTGGGAGAGTTGAAACAACAAGTTAGGTGTAAAAATAACGAAATGAAAAAATGAAACTTGGACAACCAAAACTCTTTGAAACGATATGTTATTAATGGTAATGAGATGGCCCCTTAACCCCCCCCCCCCCACGACCCCACGATGGTAGACTCTACCGTGATAATCACCCTTCAAAATACACAGCACAGCATTCATGCAAGCGTCAACCGGTCGGCGTCAACCACCCTCCCACCTATTCCCGCGCCTACTTTAACGTGTTTCCGATAGCAATGGGAATGCTGCGTTGATTATCGACAGATTTTGTAAATATGTATTAACTACACAACACAATGTGGTCATAAAAACCTGATTTCGGAAGCCGGGAAACATTTCCACTCATCGCCATTTTGACACAGCCTCGTCTTCAATCAATGTAGGCATCGCTGATTCCTTGGAACGGGGGGTGGGGGAGTGTGTCTTGTGTCCCTTTAGCCCGGAGATAGTATACCTTTTCCCTCCCCAAAAACATTATAACAAGTAAAACGAGGCAAAATCGTCCATATCCAAATGACCAGATGCCGAGTTTTGTTTTGAGGTCCGGCTGACGTGGATTTCATTCGAAACTTGGGGAGGTACATGTACTTATTCTTTCCCCCTTTCCTCACGCAACAACACCCGTTTATCAGTATTATTATTGTTGTTGTCATCATTGACAGCGTGTGGGGCTGGTGCAACAAAAAGTGTCACAAATGTATTTCGGTCTTATTCTTGAAAAGGAATGTCACATAAAGGTATCTTTTCAGAGATTGGGGCAGAAATTCCATTAGTCACCGAATGCTTTGCTCCATGCATCAGTTTTCCACAAATCTTGAGACTGATCTTTTGATTTAAAGTTTGCAGAAAAATAGGAAGTTGGTTTTTTCGTCAAATAAGGGCACCAGAGTTTCTGTTGATATCCAACATTTTTAGCTTTTTTACACATTCTTTTTTGTTTTTGAAAGAAAAATAACTTGACATACAGTACAGTTTATTCAATCGATCACTAACAGTATTACATAAACATCACAAACATCTGTATCTTCTCATGATACATCAATACCACAACATACAGTGAAATAAGCTATCCAAAACAATTAATATAGGAAATATTAAAAATTATTCATTCCAAATCTTAATTGTTATTAATTTGTTTATGAAAAAAATCAGTAATTTTTCCTTCATGTTTATAGTTATGAAAGGGCCAACCATGGAAAGAAACTTCTATTAATGTGTATAATCAATGGAACATACAACAAGAAAGATGTTGCTTTATCAATATGCCATTTATAGATCTTTCAATATTTGTAACTTTTTATTCAAATGTTTAGTATTTTGCCAAATGGTTAATAGCATCAACATATTACAATCCAATCTATACATATATTTATACAATTTAGATTGGCAGTTAAGCATTTTTATAAAAATCAAAATATATACAAAGAATGCACCTTTTAGCTTCTTAAACAAATACAAATGCTCGATTAACTTTTAAAGGTTGATATCAGTGCTTCCTATTTGTATCTAACCAATGATGTAAATCTTAAGTGTGGGCAGCATGCATTCTACCGGTATATCTTAGTATCACACCAGATATTTACATCATTTTATAACTGGTGTGTAAAAAATTAATCAAACTGACCATTTAAAAAAAGTGAAGTGATATATCCTGTCCATGGTAACCTAAGATAAACAAAAATTCTGAATGTTGACAATTAACACTCCCTTTTCGCTACTTTCCACAAGCACCATAGTAGGAAACTGCCTAGCCATTTTCAGCACCTTCCTTTTACCTTAAAAGTCCATTTTACCTTTTTTTTTCCTTATAGCCTTAAGCTACACTCACATTCAGACAATTTAAGATAAAACACCACTGTAAAAGTCATGTCATAAATCTAGATAGTTTAGAGCAGGATCTGGAAATACTGAAAGAACTATTTGCTGACAAGATTTCCAGATAATAGTTACCTGTTACATTTAACCATTATCAAAATAAGCATTTCTGTTATGTGATTAAATGTTTTTACCTTTTCTTTTTTTTTTGTGACCATCGCCCTTTTGCAATTTAACAGAGATAAATTTTACTAGCCATCCAGAAAAAAATTACTTCACTAAGAAACTACTGATGGGGAAAAATTATGTGTATGCATACATGTACGTGTATAATAGTATTCAGACAGGTCTCTCAACACACAATATTGTGACACTTAATTCATTGCACTTAAATACTTATGCCAATTATACCCTGTGGTATCAAGTTTTCATATCTTAATGGTGCTTTGATGGGCAATTTTCTAACATTTAACAACAAAATCATTTAAATTACTACAGCTGTGTACAACTACAGATGGCAGGCATGAAACATGAAAAGGAGACTCAAAAAAGATGATAATAATGTATTTGGCATAACATAAAAGGGATAATCATGCATAGAAACATAACTGAGATGAAGCAAGATTCAAAGAATATGTTAACTAAGTTAGCTGTGAAAAATGCTTAAAGAATACTGGCCAAGTAATATACAATTTAAAATTCCCTTGAAACTGAAATTAAGTATCCTAACAGTATTAATATGAATTAAAAAAGAAAAAAAAACTGAAAGGTTTATACTTCCACCATACCATGTCTTATATTCTTCCTACTTCTGTTTTATGCACCTAAAACAGAAAGCACATGGACAGAAAGCACAAAAATTCCAGCTATCAATCAAACTTTCCAATTTGGTGTGTCTTGGAAGTCCTGAAGCTCCCTCTTTTGTCAAGGCATTTTTCCAAGTTGTGAAAACTTTGCAAGGCCATGCTGTTGATAAGAAGGCATTCTTCATCTCAAGTTTCAACATCATATTGTGTAGAAGTATCCACCTGAATTTGAGGCAATGACACATCTTATGAGGACTCAGCACCCAAGTAAATATGAAGAGATTTCTTTAACTACTATTCCCAACAAGTCTTGATCACTTTGATCATGTTTTTCTGTCTGGACAGCGAGTCTGTACAATCTTCATCCTGGCTCCTCCTCTCCCTATGGTTCCGTAGCCCTCTGGGTCTTCACACACATGTACCACTATGGCAGGCTGCTCCGCTGACCCAGCATGGAGCTCATGGGTCTGACCTAAAAGATGTTCCATATTTGTTATTTAAAATCACCACAGAGGAGAACAAACACTTTATGTGACCAATTTACAGACACAACAACAGGAGTGGCAAGTCACTTGGTAACTTCTTAAACTTGACCAGTATGTTACTTTAATTACTTAATTACTTAAAAGAAAGCTGGTATGTGACCTATTCTTATATATATTAGGGTCTATAAAAGGTGATGGTTAACAGATGGTGGTTATTGTTAACATCCTTTTTTTTTTTCGACTTTAAAACCATCTTCAATACCATCATCAAGTTTCCTACCTGGTGCAAGATTTGCAATTGCAGCAAGAAGATCATAGTTGACCACTGGCTCTGCCTCATAGCAGGACTCCCAACCCACTGGGGGAGAGGCAGGGGGAGAGATTAAAAACATTTTGTCAGGAAGTGGTGGTTGTAAATGCTGAACAGAAGAATCTTCTTTTGGAGGAGGCTGTAAAACCATAAAATGAAAGATGAGGATTAATATTTGAAAAAAAATACTATTATTTTGAAAATAATGAGATTGCACCTTTGGATGGTTTTAATAGATAACATTTCCACCTGTGACTTAGAAAAAATGTCTTTATTACCTATTTCAAGAAAACTAGAAAATGGTAAAATAGTCAAACAATGACATGTATAAATCTGCTTTTCATTGGGATACTTTATTATTGTACATTGGTCAGTCATAAATGAGTGTGTTGTAACTCTCAACAGCCTATAAATGAGCTTGAGGTTACTATCTTCAAAAGCATTTTCATTTAATACTTGGCTAAATATGCTAATAACAACTATCTCATTGGGTCTTATTCTGTAAAGGTCAAACTGAGCTTTAATTGCCATTATTTGAGAAAAAATATATCTGAAAATCAATGATGGAACAAATGTTATCTGGTGCTTGAATGATGAATATTATACAGCACAATGTCTGTCTAGAAATTAATATAAAAAATAATCTAAAAAATATGAAGTGCTATCTAAATGAGTTCCATATAATGGATTCCATTTAATGTTATTATTCTTACCAAATTTTCAATAAATTGTATATTTGCTTGTTATCTGACTATGCAGAATATTTCATACCTGAGCAAAATAAACTTTCAGTTCTTTATCACAAATTTCCACCTGCAGTTGCTCTAATGTAATCCTAGCTGTTGCAGCAATTAATGGAGAGGAATAGTTCACACGAACACGACGGAAACTCTTCAAATACTGAAATGAGGCACTTTCCTCAAAATTCTTGAAAATGGCTTCAAATTTTTCCTAAAAGAAAAAAGGGAATTACTCAGGATTTATTTCTGTCTTAAAATCACCAACAAATCAAATGTCATTAAACTCATTTTACTATGAAACTGGTTTTGCGACACAGGTTGTGTGTGTGTGTGTGTGTGTGCCTGTGCATGCACATGCATATCCATAAGTGTGTAAGAGGGTAACAGCAGCTGTTCTCAAAATATGGACTTCTACAAAAAGTAAAAACATGAACAAAGAGATACATTTGGTAAAAAAAGTGAATATATCTCTTCCACTCTTGGGTAACATTCAAAACTCGAGATCAATCTGAACCATATTTATTTATACCCTGTTCACTCAATAAATGAACACTGACATCTTTGTAGTTTGAGGAAGAGTTAACCAGGATGGATATCAAAATCAGATTGCAGCTTCCATATTGATTCAAGAAGAGAAGAAGTCGTCATTTACCAAAAGTAACTCGTTTTCATCCAATTTTCCTATTACATAAATCCAGTTGTTCAGTGAAATTAAAGTCCAACCCTTAGCAAAAGCACAATATTGGACATTTTCATCTCATACACCACATTCATGAAAGTCCAGTCTATAAGTATATCTGACAAGAAGATCAGTAAACGTGTAACACACCTACAGTAGCTTCATTGTCATTAAGCCAACAGCACTTCTTTTTCACCACAGGTACATGTATACAGTGTAAGTACTAGTATGTGTGTGTATAATTAAAGGATTTGCTTTAGAACTTAAAGATAACTCTCACCAGACAAATGTCATTAGACAAACAGCAGATTTGCAACAATCTTCTTTTCTAAATTTTCAACTCACTTAGTACTATATATCATTGATATGCCCATGGTAGATGATGTGGTTAAATTTAACTAGTTTCAATGGCTTGTACACCTGGGCACACAAAACAACTGGCAATGGATTACTTTAGTGTGCCACTCTTCTTATATCTCATCAATTTCAACATTTTGTTTAGAGTTAACATGATTCCCCTGATAGTCAAGAAAAAATAAAGATAAACATAACAGGAAAGGAAAATCACTTGAGACATGTGTGTCATGCAAACCTTCAAGAGCCACTCTATCTTTTAAAACAAGATTGTTTTCTTTAAAGCTGGCATTCACCTTTACATTATGTATGGTGTTCAGCAGTTAATTGTTCCAAAGTCAGTTCCAGTGTCTAGAGCACATATTCTTGCCAGCGCTGTGTATCCTGAACTTGGTCAGACTGAACACTACAAACAAGCTCATGTTGCTAAGCAAAATGATTATATCACAGGTGTTGGCTACAATTCCGGGAATATTTCTTGTAATTCTAGACTATATAGCAGCTTGATAGTACCACCTAAATAACGAACAAAAGCTTTCTGCAATGAACTTGATTGAATAATGCACACATAATCTCATTGAATTCATTCTTTCTTTTTTTATGCATTTATTTTATTTTATTTTGTTTATCTATTTATTCTCTCTCTCTCTCTCTCTCTCTCTCTCTCTCTCTCTCTCTCTCTCTATATATATATATATATATATATATATTTGTTTATCTATTTACTCTCTCTCTCTCTCTCTCTCTCTCTCTCTCTCTCTCTCTCTCTCTCTCTCTCTATATATATATATATATATATATATATATATATATATATATATTTATATATATATATATATACACAGAGAAAGAGAGAGAGAGAGTAAATAGATAAACAAATATATATATATATATATATATATATATATATATATATATATATATATATATATATATGCTTATTCTTCTTTCCTCCTTAATTCTATTCATGGAGGTGACTGCCATACCCCAGAGACAAATAATTATAACAAAACAGAAAATATTTGTGTAAAACACATATATGCTTACTACTTAACTAAAGGCAGTTCACTATCAGAATAATTCAAAACACTGCACCATCATTAAAAGTGATAATAGACACTCTAAATAT
The DNA here is from genome assembly GCF_051362555.1 of Lingula anatina. NCBI lineage: Eukaryota > Metazoa > Brachiopoda > Lingulata > Lingulida > Lingulidae > Lingula > Lingula anatina. Next base: position 62,593,440 of record NC_141767.1, on the reverse strand, counting down.
TCAATAATTTCGCAATTTCTTTACTCAAGCAAAAGATACACGTACTTTTTTCTGTTGTTAACATGACATGAAAAGCCAGTTCTCAATCTGGGTTATGATCATGAATGCAGTTTACTTCATAAGATACCTGTTGCAACAAAATTCCTGTAACAGCTGCTGACATTTGGGACATAGCTATGTGCTCCTGTTTTTAATCTTCTTGAAAGCAATGAATACATAATTACATAACATTTTAGAATCCTATTTTAATTTTTTTTATGAAGGGGATGCATGCTTACAGGTAGCTCAAGGAAAGACATATACTAGTAGTTTAGTAACAGAATTGGAAATTATGTACATGTAGAGCAACTGAGAATTGGCCACAGTCCCAAAAATGCATCATACTGAAAAATTATTGCATTAAACAAGTGCTCATATCTGATGTATGTCCAGGTGTTGTTGCATAATTAAATATAGGTAATTATTTGCTACTGTATATTTTGACAGAGAAATTAGCCCTCCCTTTTTTTCCATATTTAAATATATATATATATATATATATATATATATATATATATATATATATATATATATATATATATATATAAGCTTACACTTAGCAGTTTCTTTGCAACAGTGTTTTGTATTATGCTGTGTATTTTTGTTTGATTCCCACAGCCTATTTCTCTGACATCTTTGCATAGAAGTCTGTTTCACTTCAGCTGTCATCCCTTGAGGGAGCACTGATGAATTATGCTAAGAATCTATGCAAAGTGTTCTGTGGCAATTTGAAAATTATAATCTAATGTTCTTATTTTCATCAATCAAAATGACAACATCCTTATGCAACAATGGCCCACGTCTGCGTTGTTACATCTCCACAAAGGAGAAAGTTTTCTTCTTTTACATTTTATTCAGTAAAAAATAAATAAATAAATAAATACAATATAAAATATTTGAAAACTTAGAAATTACACTGCAACACTCTGCAACACTCTTAGTTTATCTGGAGAAAAATATTGTAGCGATCAATTATTCATTTCAGTAGACTCTCAAATCATGGATTATTTGATAGATCAAGCCACAAATAAATACACACACGCCTGGCCAATCTCATTCCCCAGCACGCTTGATGGTTACCTTTTCGTCTTTATTATCAAATATCCTCTCATCCAGATTTGCCACAATCAAGGCTGTGGGCAGGTCTGATAAATCTGTGTCAGTTTCTTGCTCCATTTCCTCGGTTTCTACGCCACCTGACTCATCCAAGCTCACGTTGTTCAATCTGTGAGCCACAGCTTCTTCATCATAATCATCAGACGAAGCCATTTTCCTCTTCATTTCTAGATTTATGATAGCTACTGATAGACACCTCTTCGACGAGAACAGCACACTACATTACTTTTTGTGCAGCTTCAACTTCCAGTAAAAAACAATCGGTGATATTCACAAAATCTTGTGGAAAACACAAAAAGTTGTGTTGTTTTTCGACGTGAACGTCAACTTGCTTGTGAATGACGTCATCACTGTGTGCGTACTCCATATCGGGCAACGCGGTGTTTCCCCAAATGACGTAGACTAACTATCAAGGGATTCCCTTCAAGAAAATATTTTTAAGTGATTCGTTCAACGGGTGGTTTCGGGGAAGACAAGTTCTTACTTTGACCAAGGAAGAAACTACTTTTCTTGGTTAAAAAAGAACGATATAAAGGGGAAATCATAAAAAATCGTCCCCAGGACTTCAATCAACGTTGAAGCTGAGGTGGCATATCATATGCACATCTAGCGTTTTACACTTTTACGCCATAATTTTTTCTAAACATCGTTTACCTGGGCACATATATATTTTTATATATTTATATATTTATGCATTGCTTTTCCATAAGCTCATAGAAAATCATATGTATACAAGTGTACAGTATAGTTACTACATGAATAATTAATCAGTGGAACTAGATTAAAAATAAAACTCCCTTAATCTGTAAAAAAAAATAAAATAAAATAAAATAAAAAAGTTTGACTCATTCTGGATTAAAATTAAAGTTAAAAATTTAGCACTTGGGATATCCTGTTTTTTTTTTTTTTTTTTCATATGTTATGTCTTTATGGGGCTGTTTATATGACAAGTATTTAATTTTGAAACAGTCTAATTATTCTTAGAAAACAAAACGTTAAGCGAATGAACAGCACTTGACTAACTTCACTAAGATACACACCTTTCAAAAAGCACTGGCTGTGGATCGTCTTGTTTGCTGCCTAGACACCTGGTGGTTGCAGGTGGGAATATACTTCACAGGCATGTGGTCATTTTGTATTAGTAACCCTTTCATCATAATATCAAATTATTTTTAATGCAATAATTATTTATTACATAAATTATAATATTTTATCTTATTATGTTTAATTGATATTATTGGTAATAATGAGTATTTTTTATTAAAATCTGCCTACTAATGCCTGTGAAATCCGGGCACTCTGTTTCCAACAACATTCAAAATGGCGGGGGTTAGAGGGATGCAGCACGGTAAACATACAGTAGCTTTTTTCGACGGATACTCAAATATAGCACCCTAAACGTGTAAATGACATATAAAAACTAATAATTCAACAACATTCAATAGCACCATGGACGAAAGACATTGGTGGATTGCAGGGAAGATCCAGGAAAGCTTCCACATTGGGGGGTTTGACAACCCGACTTTGTTGGAAGACTTTCTGATCGTAGAGGAGACTATGGAGATAATAAACGATTTCCTTCATGCGGGTGGTCTATGCAGGCTGTTTTTCTACAGTGACAAACCAGCATCAGGGACGCTTTCCACACGAGAGTTACACTTGACAAGAAGTCTGGCGACACTGAAAGATACGGATTTAGATGGTGTAAATATTTTGTACTTTCTTCGGTACAACGTAGAACAAGAGGTCGACGCATCCCGCATCGAGAAAGATGTTTACTGTGGAGAACTGAAGACTGGAACTTTAGAGTGCTTAAATGCTCTCCTGACTGATATTTATATTCCACTAGTTAAAGCACAAAAAGAATGGGGTAATTGCACAGAGGATTGCCAAGTTCAGCTGTTATCTAATATGGAAAAATTTCAAAACTCGCTCTCTGAATCGGCCTCTAGTGTTCACGCTTCCAAGCAGCTGGTGAGTACCTTTTCACCTCTTTTTAAGTATTGCATTATGTGAAAATGGAGCTTGAATCTACATGTTGAATGATATGGGTTACTTACCATTGTTCATTAACTTCTTATTCAACCAGGCACATCATAGTGAAATCACGTAACCAAATTAACTTAAGGAATAATTTTATTATTTTAAATATCATCAAAGTGTGTGTATATTATTGCTCACCAAAATCTTTGCAGATGCTAAGGCAACCTGAGCACCTTATTAGCAATGATTTCAAGCAACACCGACTTGCTGCCCTGGATCAGAGTATTATTGCTGAATATGAAGAACTGGTCACTGACTGGATGAGCACAATAGAAGGGATTCTAACTGACACATCTGATGAAAGGTGCTTTGTTCTTAATATTTGAATATTGTTTAGTTTATTTGCCATAACTGAAATGGTTTCTGTTGCATTGAGAAAAATAAAGTGTATTGATACAAATTGTTCTTTATTTCATAGGTTCATGGATCCTAATGCTGGTCCCCTGTCTGAGCTTGACCGCTGGCGCAGGCGTCAGAGGCTTCTGACCAGTATCACAGAGCAGTTGAAGGGCAAGGAGTGCAAGGCAGTCATAGGTGTTCTCATCACTGCTAAATCTAGACTGCTGAAAAAATGGAAAGCAGTTGATGCTGGGTAAAAACTTGTCCATAATTGAGATAAAAAGTTTGGGCTGTGTTAATATAATTTCTCTGTTTAAGCCTGCTCTTGAGATTGATAAGAGAGGAGGAATTCTGATTATTTTATCTACACATATAATTATAATCTTGTTGCAAAATTGTTAAAATTTTTGTATGCAGGTGCTTTAAAGTATACTTGTTATTTTGTTGAATTTTTCAAACAGTAGCTAATAAGATCATAACACTCTTTATAACGATAAAATGTAAAATACTTTATACGAAAATGTTAACACAATTGTTGAAATTTCAGAATCACAGATGCTATGAATGAAACCAAGGACAAAGTGAAATACCTGGAGTCACTGAAGCGGCATATTGACCAATTGTACAATGATGCCACACCATTTAATGTGCTGAACACAGCTTTACCAGGACTGATGAACACAATCAAACAGATGGACTCTATCTCTAGGTTCTATGCAAGGGGAGGCTTCCTTGGACTCTTCTTTACAAAGGTAACCATTGCCAGCCAGTAACTGTTTCTATGCTTACTGAATTAGAAACAAAATTGATTAGTGGTAGTTTTTGTATGATTTTGGATGATGATTCAAATATTCATAAAATGTTGGGAATAAGAGATTTTGGATGATGATTCAAATATTCATAAAATGTTGGGAATAAGAGAATTGTAACTACATTATACAGAGTTCATGCAGTCTTGAAAGTACTTGAATTTATCCCTTTACCTTGAATTCGGTTTGTGGCCTTGAAAAGTACTTGAAATTGCAATTAGTGTCAAAAAGGTCTTGTATTCCATCATTTTTGTCCTTTAAAGAAGTACTTGAATTTGATCACAAAGCAATTTGTCAAAATAAGTTCAAATCTTGTGGTTTTAACCTGAATTTAGACAATAATTCATAGAAGGGGAGAATACACTTTTTGAACATCATTTAAATTCATTCTTTTGATGTTCATCATCAGTGTGCTAAAATATGCAGTTTATTTGGAATAAAACTTTTCTTTTTTCTTTGGTATGTACAATTATAAATGACAGAACTAGTACATAGTTCTCATTTGCATTTGAAACATCCTGAAAAATTATTGAATTAGAGCCTAAAAAGTCCTTGTTCCCCTTGAATTTGTTCTAAATGTTCCTGTCTGAACCCGCCTTATAGCTAAAGGGTTTCACACATCTAGCTGCATTCTTTCTTCCTTTCATCCATGTTGAAATTTGCCTGTTTTAGATAATCTAAATTTCAGTCATTTGTGAACAATATCTAATGGATTTATGTGTAAATGTTTTCATGTCATAGTCATTTTCAAATGATATATACAATTTGTATACTGTTTTCAGGTTACCAACCAGATGGTCTTGATATGTAAGGAGTACATTAAAGACAACACTGTTAGTGATGAGGATGTGGATGAACTGTGGGAGTTAGTAAGGCTAGAAGTACAACACAGAGACTTCAGTAACACAACAGACCCACAGCAGAAGCACCTCAGAGAACTGGTGCAAAGTAAACTAAAGGTAAAATTCTGCATATGTTGATTATTATTATTAAGTCTATGTTATTCAAGGCAAAATAAAATAAAACATGGTGGAACCTTCAAGACGGTAAAAATATTTAAAGACTGTTTGTAGTTTATCTTTGATGGAGTAGACCATACATTCTTTACCAGAACTTAATGAGAAAGCTGTGTATTTGTACTTAATGTATGTGTTTTAAAATCGGCTTTTCAAGTTTAAAGCATACTTGTCACATGCTTGTAAATGTGTATTTTCTCCATGGCAGGCCTCAAGAGGTAGACCTAGAGCAACAAAAACCAGTGGAGAAGAAGATGACACTTTGTATGGCAGATTGAGAGCTTGTTTGACCCTACAGAGTGCATACCGAGAGTCTTTGAGGTCTCTCAGAGACTCCCTGGGAGTAGCACACAATCTGTCACATTTCCCCTCAATGAGCAGCATAGGTGGCCCACCTGGCAGTGTGTCTGGGAGGTAGGAAACACTAATCTATTTATCTGTTGTAAAATATTTATTCAATCTATATATATATATATTAAAGAGGTTTAAAGCTACATTCGTATCATGAGATGGTTGGTAATGCTGGAGGTAAAGTCCTCTACCTGAGATGGAGCCCAGTTGCTGCAGTGCTATGAGGCCAAGTTTCCATTCACCAGATCACCTGGATAAGATATGTACATGTACTATTTTATCATACCTCAGAGCAGTTTCCGTTTTTATCTTGAAAAAAACATCAATTAGTTTGGTATAATTGAAACTGTTATAAGTTTGAATTAATAAAAAATCAATTTTTTTAGCCGCCCTAAAGCAAAGGGGTCACGATTGACGCCAGGAGGAGGGCCTCCCTCAAAGAGATCATCCTCATTGGCTGGAGATCATGAAGGTCATGGGGTCGCCATGGCTGATGAGGAGGCCATCTTAGGTCACATGGATGCCTTCTGTGGACGCATCAGACAAATGATTGATGTGATCAACACATTATCACAATATCAAAAGTAAGTTAACCTCACTTCCTGTTGCTTTTTGTAACCTCAATTTGTATTAATCTCTGCTGTAAAGTCAATAACTTGTACTAATACACATCAAACTCCTATCATTGAGCAATCTTTTTTTAATCACATTATTTGTATAAAATACTTTGCTTATTGACACCCCTGTTTTGGAATTCTTTTATATATTTCAAGTTCCAAAATACCTGAAATATTTTTCATCCCAACATAATTCATACAAGCTTAAGATGATGTCAATGTTTTAAATCCATGTTGAGGTGACTTTCAACACTTACAGTCTATTTGAACCAAAGCGTTCCTAATGGTGAATGGTAATTTGTGTTGTAGGATGCTGATCAGTACTGATGGTCTGCCTCGCCCCAGGAGAGATGACATGGCTTATGATGGAGATCTCAGTGATGATGAAGACACTGGGTCTCAGGATGATGGTATGTGCAGTTAGATAGAGTCTGAAGTGGGTGTGAATTTGTGTATGTTTGTGTGCGTGTGTGCACACGTGTGCATGCTTGTGAAAAGTTAAAGGTAGCAGGCACACTAGTTTTTATTAAAGAAATGCTTTGCATTTATAGATGTTTGAAAATTTTATCCAATGCCTTTTCCATTATGCTTATTTTGCATTGAAAAGCATCAATAAAGAGCCAAAATTAACATAATTATTTAAATGTTGTACCTCATTATTTTAGTGCCCCAATCTCCCTCAAAGTACAAACCTCCCAGTGATCATGGTGGTCCTCCACTCAATGTGATAGATGAAGATGAGGAGGAGGAGCTTGCTATGATGGTCGACAGCCGTGAGAAGCAGACCCCCAAGCATACAAGACGCCATCATGATGAGAGCCATGACTCAGAGGGGCAACAGGGGCTGACCAAGGAAGATGCCAAGATTCTGAGTAAGTTGTAACACAATGTGATGTTATTCTAACAATAATTTATGCTTCTGTTGGCTGTTTTTCTGTTGATGTGATTTCAGTCTGATAACTATGAATACAGCACTTGGAACGTAACATTTTATTGAATTTGGATGTTACCAGGTCAAGATTTTGAAGCTGGTTTGAAAAGAATTGACATTTGGATCAAAAGAATATATCTTATGGGTAACATGGATTAATCAGATATTGTGCAGCAGTGTCTTAGTATCTCTGAGGATCATAACGGATAAAGAACAGTGTGTTATTGTTGTAAGTATTTCGGTTTATAACTTGAGCCCAGCAGCTTTCAGATGTGGTATTACTAGCTTTTGTATCCAAAGGACATTTCCTGGTGTCAAGTCACATTTTCACATTTTTACCTCTATGTTCAGGACAATATTACCCAGAAGACTCAGAGACTGCAGAGGGTCCCAGTGTGGCTGCCGTGGTAAGAGACCACTCCCAGAAAATGGCCAAACTCATGGCAGAGAGTGTGACTACAAAGACTATGTTAGATGTAGAGTCAAAGGTAAGGATCAAGCATGTTTTTGGTTAATAAACAATGTTAATGTAGTCCTGTAGTCCTATTATCCTACCATACTTTAAAATGTCAAATAGTAGCTTGTGTATCATTTAACTAACGCCATGTGTTGTTTTGTGGTTCATTTTAACAAAACTGTCTTTATATCCATGAAATCAGATTTTCATATATGGTGTTGTGGAATGATATTTTTTCAAAAAGAATGCTTAGCTGTACTTACTGAAATATGTTTTTATTATTTTTTTTATATCAGTTTGATAATGATTTGGTAGCCCTGTACAGGGCTTCACCTACCATGGTAAGAGCACATCACCACTGGGCACAGTTGTTGACTTAATCTTTTTTTTTTCATCTGTTAGCAGCTATTTTCTCATTTATTTACTTTGAAATAAAGTTTCAGTTATGTATTTATGTTTAATTTTTGAAATGGTTTCTTGTGACACAAAATATGCTGTTGAGTTGATTTCTGTTTGGGGATTTAATTGTACCACCAGCGTTAGTGCTGGCGGTACACATGGTTTTAGTCCCGTCTGGTCCATTCCGCCGGCTCCGCCAGCTCCGTGGCCATGTTACCGTTACCGCTTCTCCTCCTAGACGGTAAGGGCCCCCATACCCATCTCTTGGATTTAGGTCACCTATAATCTCAACTCGTTCCACGTAAAATTTGGGCTTTGTCGATATTGGGGTCTAGGTGTGGCACTCATTGCAATGCACCCTTGTCTAAAAATGGCAAAATTAAATGCTAATTATCTACCCTACGGAAGGAATTATGGGAAAAATTTCTACAGACGGCTTTCCAAAAGTCATATGTGTGGATTTCAAATATGCCCTTGGATTTGACCTTTGACCTTTATTTCAAGGTCAAACGGGCCAAAATTTTCAAAAAAAAAAATTTTTTTACGAAAAAAAAATTATTTGCGCTGTTATTCAGACACCACACAGACTTAACCAATAATATTATTGGAAAATGTTACCCTTCAGGTCATCTTTCATCTCCGTAAATTTGGGGTCAATCGGTGCATTTTCACGGGAGTAGCGGCCATAAGATACCGAAACTGAAAACTGTCTCTAATTCAGGAACCGTTAATGCTAGAGACCCATTCTTTTTTGCATTTTGTAGAGCATGTAAAGCCCAACACTGGAGGTGGTCTCCGTTTTTTTGTATTCCATACAAGTTATGCTGTATCAAAAAGTACATATTGGTGGTGAAAGCAAAATGTGCAGTACGGTAATGGATAATAAATTTTAAACTCTGGAAAAATAAAACATAAGGCTTGGCAAAGCAGACAACTTGTGGTCAAAAATGACATTATTTCATCAAATTTGAACTTCTGGAACTTCAGAGCACCTCCCATTTCAAGAATAGTGACCAAAATGACCTTTTTTTTATTTTAATTAATTTTTTCTGTAGGAAATTTATGGCACATTAAGGTAACTCCAAAATTATAACATTTAGTCCCTTATATCTCCAAAACTGGCAGAGATAGGTCCATAGTTACTATTGAAGTTGAATAGGAAGTCATAAACTGGCAATCTTACTGTGACCTTGAAATTGACCTTTGACCTACTTTTCACCATGAACTGAACTTTGCAAATTTTGCTTCCCTTTTATCTCCAAAACTGGCAGAGATAGGTCCATAGTTACTATTGAAGTTGAATAGGAAGTCATATACTGGCAATCTAAATGTGACCTTGAAATTGACCTTTGACCTACTTTTCACCATGAACTGAACTTTGCAAATTTTGCTTCCCTTTTATCTCCAAAACTAGGAGAGATAGGTCCATAGTTACTATTGAACTTGAATAGGAGGTCATATACTGGCCTTGAAATTGACCTTTGACCTACTTTTTATCATGAATTGACCTTTGCAAATTTTGTTTGCCTTATATCTCCAAAACTGGCAGAGATAGGTCCATAGTTACTATTGAAGTTGAATAGGAAGTCATATACTGGCAATCTTACTGTGGCCTTGAAATTGACCTTTGACCTACTTTTCACCATGAACTGAACTTTGCAAATTTTGCTTCCCTTTTATCTCCAAAACTGGCAGAGATAGGTCCATAGTTACTATTGAAGTTGACTAGGAAGTCATATACTGGCAATCTAAACGTGACCTTGAAATTGACCTTTGACCTACTTTTCACCATGAACTGAACTTTGCAAATTTTGTCCCCTTTTATCTCCAAAACTAGGAGAGATAGGTCCATAGTTACTATTGAACTTGAATAGGAGATCATATACTGGCAATCTAAATGTGACCTTGAAATTGACCTTTGACCTTCTTTTCACTATGAACTGAACTTTGCAAATTTTGCTTCCCTTTTATCTCCAAAACTGGCAGAGATAGGTCCATAGTTACTATTGAACTTGAATAGGAAGTCATATACTGGCAATCTAAATGTGACCTTAAAATTGACCTTTGACCTACTTATTATCATGAACTGAACTCTGCTAATTTCTTTCTCTTTTAACTCCAAACCTGGCAGAGATAGGTCCATAGTTACTATTGAACTTGAATAGGAAGTCATATACTGGCAATTTACTGTGACCTTGAAATTGACCTTTGACCTACCTTACGATGAACTTAAATTTGATTGTACCATTTTTAGTTATAAATATTTTTTGCATATTTTGAAAATTCTTGTTGATTGCATTTTTACAGCTTGTCAAGCACAAGACTGGTGGCTGTGTCCCTTATTTTGTGTATGTGGGGGTCTATACGAATGCGCTTGCTCCAGCTGGTGGTACAATATTCGGAGGCAGTATCGCCTCTCTGATCCTCTAGTTTTTTTTATTTTAAGGCAGACATATTTTTTTAAAATTCAAAATAAGTTTTTGATTAATTTATTTACTTATATTATTGTCTTTGTGGACATGCATTTTAATCAGAAGCTTAAGTATTCCAGTTTGAAACAAGTTTATAAGCACTTTCTCACTTTAAGATTATTTTGTCACTAGTATGTTAGTATAAAGTAGTCTAAAATCACCCACAGATTTTTTAGCAGTATCCTAAGTCTCACACATACTTTTTAGTGAAAAAAATGAAAATAAACAGGATTTACAAGCACAAACACAATTAGAAAATGCACAATTACAGATTCTCATTAAAATTTGCTTATAGTTATTAAAATTTTCTTATTTTAAAGGCACTTCACATTCAGTTTTAATCATCTCAAAGAGTATTTAGAATATTTCAATTTGATTTTTTCACAAATCTCAGTTGATCTAAAATATACACTGTTTCTAAGTGCACAAAACTTCCAGGATTTGACTTGTTGCAGTTGAATGTAATAATCCTAATAAATAGTCATACTTGTTTTCCAAAGCTGAACAATTAAAATAAAGAATTAAAAGATTCAGTTCTTTTACATTCGGCAATCAACATCAAGTGCATGTAAGTAAGTGGATACTAAAATGATATATAGTTAAGGGAAGCCATAATGTATAGTTAAGGGAAGAGCATTGTTTGTATAATATTTGATCCATGATAGTTTTTACTCTAAACTAACTCTGTGATCTTTTCTTGCAGGACAAAGATAAATTTGAAGAAACTTATACAGGATTTCTCTTAACTGTGCAAGACTTGGAGAAGTTCCTTGGGGCCTACCTCAATGCTGTGTTCATGAGGAAAATGAAAACACAAGAGGGGCTACAAGTGATAACCAGGTAATTATACTGCTTCAGTATTATATGGTCTCAATCTAAGCATTGTCCTGTGATTTATGTCATGTGTTTAAAGGGCATGTATTCAGCCTCTTAGACTACTAATAATATTTGTTCTATACAAGACATGTTTTTTAAATAAATTAAATTTGAAATTAATCTTTTAGTTATTATAGAATTGTGATGTTTATATTCATTGCACCTTTTGACTTCTAGTTTATAAATGGCATCTTTACTTGTGATAGAAAGTATTATTTGAAATTTCTTTTTTTTTTTCTTGTTTTTCTAGATTTACACCAATCATGTTCCGTCCAGGTATCCGAACTGTGATAAGTGAGAAATTTGTTGAGATGTTTAACTGGTATGAGGGAGATTTGGAAGAAGTGGCAAAAATGTATGAGAAACACAAGGTAATTAGCAATGACACTGTGCAAGGCATTAATATGTCTTCATTACATTGTTGTTCACTTTGGCCTGAATTTAACATAATCATTATGATTAACTTGCTATCCTGGTTTGATCCTTTAATATTTAATTTTGTTTTAGCGCTTTATCTTATTTCCTCATGAAAGTATTATATTTCATCTGCTTTGAGTGTAACTCAGAAACCAATTCTCTTGGAGAGTCCCTTAATTGTATCTGTTGTATTGTACATCAAAAATTGATGTTTTTGAAATACATATCAGGATGCCCCTCAGATGCTCCGTAATGCTCCTCCAGTGGCAGGAGCCATCCACTGGTCCAGGCAGCTGCTCAAACGTATAGAAGACCCCATGAAGGTCTTTCGTGAAAACAAAGCAATTACGCAGCTCAAAGACTTTGGCAGAGTGTGTAAAGTCTACAACAGACTGGCTACAGCTTTGGTGACTTTTGAAAGTCTGTGGTTTAGTGACTGGAAGTCCAGGATAGAGCAGGCCAGGGATGGACTCAGAGCCACTCTGTTTGTACATCACCCAGAGACCAAGCAGGTGGTGGTTAATGCTGATGAAAGGTATGTGGACAAAATGGGGGTAAACGAGGCATGTTCTCAACTGTCCTAACTTAGATCAGAAAAGACTAATTTACCTCGCCAGACTTTCCCATTGCTTAACATGAGGTTTAAAACCATATGGAAGGATGTTGCTAGTACTTCTAGTGTAATCTGGTTGTCTGGTTATGTCATTTAGTCAGTGTCTTGAGTCATTGTAGTATGGTATCTGCTCTTCACTCTTAAAAATTACTCCTGCTCTCATTTGGCAAAATGTCTATAATGTAAGACTTGCTAGCCTGGAAAATTTCTTGCTTTGTGGTTCTTTAGCCTCATGGCATGTATCTTATTGATAGTTATTTGACAGAGCTGAATTTCTTAAATGGATACGATTTTGGAGACAACAGAATATTTTTAGCCAACACAACTGCTGTGTCATGTGAATAAATACTTTAACCTAATGTTAACACTTTTTCAGAGTGCTGGAACTTATCCATGAAGCCAAATGGCTAACCAGGCTGGGCATAGAAATCCCAGAATCTGCTCAATCTGTCCTGAACCAGGAGGACCGCTTCAAGAGCTACAAGAGTCACCTAGAATTGTGCCTTCAGGAGTTCCACAGTGTGTGCAACTCCATCCCTGAGTCTCTCAAGCTCTTATTTAAATCTCACATTGAACAAGTGCAATTAAATTTCCAACCAGGGTTGTCCACATTGGCTTGGAACAGCATGAATATAGGTATTGGGTTTTTCTATGGTAGTTATATTTTTAAAATATGTATCATGCATAGGCAAGAGATTTCTTTTGAAGGAATTAAGACTTTTTATGTCTCATTCTCTTATGAACAATATTAAATTTATTGTTTCAGACATTGCTGTAGTGTCTTTGTCATGCGTCATAAAAATGTGTATTTTTGTGAATAATTTTTTCTTTTTTTTAACAAATTTTTCTGTCAATATTGTTTTTTTTTTTTTGCAGCGGTAATGTCTTTTAGGACAGTGGTTGTATTTATGATCAGTTTTCTACCTTTGAAATGTATGCTTTGTTTATTTTGTAGTTGAATATTAAACTATATTTTCTTATGCATTTCAGATGCCTTCCTTCACCAAATCCACACAGCTACATCCAAGCTGAAAGCACTGGTTGATGGTGTGAACAATATAGTAGATGTGAAAGTTCAGACAACCATTGATAAAGTTAATGCCATGTTCCTGTTTGACTATGATTTGGCTTTCTCTAAGTCTTGGGTAAGTTTTATTTATAATTTTTATAATGTCTTGTTAAAATTTAGTCACCAAGTTATTATGCATTTTACAAAAGGTTTCAGTCTCAGTGCTCTTTGGTCTGATTATTTGTGAGCCAAGAGAAAAAACAAAGAAGGTGATATACATTTTAATTCTATGTGTATGATAATATACACATTAAATTGGTAAAAATATGTGATCTTTCTCAAGTGTGGTGACAATAAGTTCCATTCAGTTCCAAGTCTTTTGGTTATGAAATTGCAAGTCACATGTTTGATAAAACAGTAATTTTGAATTACTCTAAGTTAAGGCTGAGGATCCTCCCTATTCTCTAAGTTTTGATTGTTCTTTCTAGCCTCCCCAAGAATTCATAGAAGTCATTGTGCAAAGTGTCAAAGACAAGGCCAGGGAAATGTATGGCCATGTGAGCACCATTGAGAGGGGCATGCATGAGATTGTTACCATGCTGACCAATAGAAAGGTAGGAGTAGTCATATACTTTCTTTTTATTGTGAAATACTTTACTGTTGGTGTTAAGGACTAAAAAAAAAAAGAATACAGTAATATACTATCCTGTTCTTGTTGAAAGAAACTTCATGTTTTACTCTTTTAGTGGTTAAAATTGATGTGATTTGTACCCCATTTTTGCTGCTGAAAATTAACTAAACCTTTTTTCAGGTTCTGCACAAACACTTACATAAAGATATTCAGACCATTTTAAGTTTCACAAGGATCTTTCCATTATCTTTCCTATCAGCTTAGTATGCATTAACACATTTGCTTTTCTTTCATCTCTGATAATTCCTTTTAAGCACATTGTAGTTTGCCTTTAAAAGTCTTCAAGAATTCACCTATTCAAAAACAAAACACTCATTAATACTTTCAGGATGGACCCCAGGCTCCAAAGCCTCCCTCAAAAGTTTCTTCGAAATTGTCCAACAAAGGGAAAAAGCTAACAAAGGTTTATAATCGATTTGAATGCATGCTTTCCATTGAGTTTGAATCTGAAATTACTGCCTTTTTGAGCATTTCTGATGTGGATTGTGTGTAAGGCAACATTGGCACACACTGTTTTGAATCTTATGCAAAATTTTTAAGGAGTTTGGACTTACTTAGAGACATGAAACAGGTTTAACTTCATCATTTGACATCAACAGACAACCAGTTTGCCATATGTGGAGTTTTATATTCCATGTATGAGGTCCTTGATTTGTACTGTTGGTCATGCAGAAATGTATCAGACTTGTTGCAAAAAGTGTGCAGAAGATTGTGCCAATGTTACCATTTATTAAACCTGATGTTGAATTTTGAAATGAAAATATAATAACTGTATGAGAAAAGGTAAGTGATGTGATTGATCATTTGATTTTGTTTTGTCTGAACTTATCCTCATTATGATGAACCTGCATGTGATTGGATTACAGTGTGTGGATTGATTAAAAACAGATGCAGAAACTTAGTAATACACATCTGACAACTTTTCTTATTACCCCTTTACATCTGCAATGCACAAATCTTTTACTAACCAGTATTTCAGGAATCTGTTATTTTTCATTTTTTTTTCTTTTTTTTTTTTTTTTGCTACTGTTTTTTCTATTGCAGCAAGCATGTTACAGGTCAGAATTACCAGATTTAAGCTTACCGCTTCATTCCTGCTGCCTTGAAGAACAACTCTTGGGGAAATTCAGAGGCTGTGCCTTTTCAAGATTTACAACTAGGCTTTCATTTTAAAACATTTTCAACTTCCAGCTGCCTTCTTTTAATGTACTAAAGAAACTCAATACAATGAAGCGCAAATGGAAGAGAACTATCGAGATTGATGAAGAACAAGCTGAGAAAGAAAAGGAGAAAAGAGAACGGAAATACCTGCAAATGGTTATTTGGACATTTGTTACTTATTTTGATAACTTTTGCACTGTTTTAGCATCCACTTTGACCCACTGTGTACACCTGTTTTGCCACTGTGTGCACCCACATTGAACCCACACTGTCCACTGACTGTGCACCCTGTTAACATCATATTGGTTGTGAAGTGATGTTTTTGTGTAGTGAATCTTAGCTTAGTATTGTTATGTATTTTTAAGATACCTGGAGCACTATGCAGTTGCTGTGATTTTGATTTGCCACATGAATTCTTTGTTGTTTATGTTATTTTTTAAGCTTAGCAAATAGTTATAGAATTCATAAGCTGTACATTTGAATTTGCGAAGTCTTTGCATACCAGGTCCATATAGAATTTGATTATTCTGTTATCTTTTAGAGAATATGAAATTATAGAAGAAAGACCATAAACTTAGAAGATCTCTTGCTGAAAAAAAAATTATTTAACATAATGTTTATCCTTTTAAATCTATAAGAAGTGCAAAGGCTTTACATTGGACATAATCAGCATGTTTATTGTTATAATGGATTAGGAAATAGATATCACTCAAAGATGTAATTTATTTTCACTAGAATACTGTAGTAAAATTGTCATTTTTACTGTATTGCTATGCAGCTTATGAAAGTTAGATAGTTTTTATTAAAATAGATCTCAAGAAGTTAATTTGTTAGTTTTGTTATCGTTGTTAAAAGTTTTGTAATAATGCAATAGTATTAGAAGTTTTATTTGATAACTGTTATATTATTATGTGAGTAATTAATACTTTCATGTTAGTAAAATGTAGTCTTAAATTACCACTTTTCCTTCTACTGTGGTGATATCTGGTCAGGATCAAGTCTTTACTTTTTAGATAACTTTAGGTAAACTTATATATTCTCACATAGATGTAATGATTTGAGTAAAGGGTTTCTTCCTTGAAACACTATTTGAGAGTTAACAATGTTCTTGCTGTTGTCTTTAGGCTGACATCCCCATCCCAGCGGGTTTCAAGTCCAACAAGGACAAAGAAAAAGTGACCACCCCAGGACCTGGGATGACACAAGAAGAGGAGGAAAAACTGATCAATGATATTCTCAGTAAATGATAGCTCTTTTATTGATTCTATTACTAAACAATCAAGTAATCAATCCTAATGCTTACCTGTTATAAGAAAATTGCCAATAAAGCAAAAGGAAATTGGCCCTTATACAATAATTTTATTAAAATTTATGTTAATAGGTGCCCAGTATAAAGAAGACAGTTTAAAGGTCTATCCCACTCAACTTCATTATATACCAAAAATAATGAGACAATTTTAGAGGAGTCAATCTTTTAAAGTTCTCAAGTAGAATATTCCCAATCTGTAACTTTGTATCTGAATGTAGAATGAGAATATTTCACAATTATTTGATCTTTCTTTGTTCTTCCCATCAGATCACTACTGCGCCCAAGTGTATGACGCAGTGCTGAATTCCACCAGGAGGTCCCTGGTCACCATTGCTGAGGCATGTGGATGTGACAGCGAGACCATACGAGTTGTCAGTGCCATGTCCAACCTGTCTGAAAATTCAGACCCCCAGTCTCAGCCTGCTAGCAGACCAGCATCCAACATGAGCAACAGGAGGCCAGGAAGTAGCTTGTCCATGTTGTCCAACATGACCTGGACAACTGAGAAAACTCATGAGCAGACTTACCTGCAGTAAGTGTTAATGTTGTTCATAAGAAAAGCTGTGCATCTTCTGTTTGTTCATTTGTGCCATGATTGAGTAATAAACTAGAAATAGACAAACTTTTGTCACAGAATGGTCAAGAGGTACCAATTGCAGCTCTTTCTTAGCCCCCATCTGTGATATTAGCCTGTCTATTTCAGTGTGTTTTAGTCAGAAACTTTTTGGGATACATTTACAAAGAAGTGGTACTTCTTTCAGAATATGCAAGGTGTTTTATTCTTGTCATAGCTTTTTGTATTAACATTATACCATATTATTATTGCATGACTGTAGGAACCATTATTTATCTTTATTAATTTTCATTGTGTTTATTTTTAATTGTGCACATGAACATTAGCCACATATAAGTCTAACAGCTTATTTGCCTAAACTGTTTCATTTGTATTAATACTTTTTGTGGAGACTTTCTTCCATATTTTAACTAACAAAGTAGTTACTTTTTGTTTAAACACTCTTTGTCAAAGTGATTTTTATTTTACCATTAACCATTTTAATGTAATTGTTTATGAGTATATATGTTTTGTATTTTGTACCTCCTCTTTTATTATATTATTCAAAACTGTGCACTTCATCTGTTTGTATTGTGTCTAACTGCTGGTTTCAAACAATTAATCCTCTGTTGTTCAATAGACACTTACAGGATGATGTGACTTACTTCAGGTAATAATACTAGTAGTGGACTGTAGTGGCCAGAAGTGGACCATAGTGGTCTTCTCGCTCTGTGCTGTGTTTCTACTACACACATTATATCTTTTATTATGACTATCTATATGCCTCTTTAGTATTTTAATACATACACCACACTTGCCCTTGCTGTTGATTTGCCAGGGGTGTGTACTGTGCATTCATGTGACTTAAATGTCACAAATCTGCAACCTGATGGTCAATTGAGATGCCATTTCCAAAAAAAAAATAAATAAATAAAGCGATTATTGCTTTGACTTTGTGTATGCTCCCTCCCTTTCACCTCCTCCTGTCTTATAAATACTGGACAATGCTTTTGTGAGAAGTTTGTTTGATTGAAAAAAATCAGATTGGATTTTTGAGTTTATCCCAGCATTTTAAAAATTATGCTATTCACCTGTTTCCACAAAATAATTTGCCTGTGAAAATAAGAAGAGACTTGAGTTTTTTCCCCCTCTGCAAGATATAAGTCACATACCAATGCTTGTTGCTTAAAATCCTAAAATCAAAAATGGTTACCATCTGGTTGCAGATTGACTTTTTTCCTAATATTGAACTTTGACCTTTTTGCTCTGCTGTAACTTTGGCAGTTTACTCTTTTGCATGCAGTTTGATCAATTGCCTGTGGAAAAATCTTCTTTGAAGTCTTTCAAGATGACTGAACTTAGTTATGATTCTTTTTGGAGGAGTAAAGACTTATTGAAATCTAAAGCAATGTAGAAATATGAAATTTAAATCTGAAAAGGGGAAATATTGGTTTTCTATTTTCACATAGATATTATGGTGTAATTAAACAACAATTAATATATAAATATATATATAGACACTATACTGAGAAAATCTGGCTTTATCTATGGGTACTTCAGTAAGTAGGTTTAAATGAGAGTGACTGTTTTATGTACTTTTTTGATGTTTTGTTTGCTATTGAATGCAATTCACAAAGTAAAAGTAGCAAAATAGCATTTTTTTTTAAAAAAATTTTGATTGCAGTTGAATTATTAAATTTTTATTTTTATGTAGTTCATTTATATTCATGATTTTAAGATTTGTATTTATAAAATATCATGATATTTACATCCATAAGGCCAAATTCTAAGAAAAAATGATACATAATTTGTTGGTTGCTTTCCCAAAGGAATGTAAATTAGTCACACTTGACATTTCACACAGTGGAAGTAAGTTCATAACTTTACTTTCAGATTCAAAGTGAATGTGAAGTTTTCCATTCCAAACATCATCATTGACCCAGCCTTGGCCAGTATTCAGACCGCTGTCACTGCAGTGGCTGCAGAGGTCCTGGAGGTGGCTAAAGGTAATATAACTGACCAAGTGAAATTTTCTATTCTAAGTCTTAAAAATGAAGCATGCTTTAGAATTAAAAAAAAAATGATTTAAAAAAAAATCATTTGAGGCAAGTGCTTTGTTCACTTAATCCCAGGTATGTTCAAGATTATACATGGTAAATTTCATGTTGTCCTAGGTATCTCCTGGTCAAGTGGTCAGGTGGGGGTTTCCTTCCACACAGCTATCATGGAGGACGGCACTCTACAGGAAATCTTGGAACAGATCAAGGGCATAGTAGAAGGTAATGTTATTTTGATTTCATCCACATAAGCATCTTTTTGTCAATTTCAGCATTTTCTTTTGAGATATGATTTATTATGTATATCATATAATTATAGTTCTTTTGCTGATATTCTGCAATATATACAGACAAAAAAATGCCTCTTTTTTTAGCTAAATTTTCTTATAAAATTTGGTGTAAAATTATACAAATTATTTTGTACTGGTATAAGCATAGCAGTGTAAAAGATTGACTTTTTGAGAAAGCAGATTACTGATATAGTTGACAGTCTATGAGGATGAGCAGAAGTATATGATACTGTTAGTTGGATTGATATGAACACACCCTGATAAGATTTGCATTTTAATTTCAGATCTGGACCTCATAGTGAAGCAACATCTGTTCCACTTCAGTCTATATGACTTCTTATGGAAAGATGATATGCATGGGAACTACCAGGAGTTCATCAGTGGGGATCCAGGCCTCTTTGCCATCAAACGGGAGGTAGAGAGACTGCTGCGTATTGAGAGGAAAGTGACCAATATTCCAGAAGTGTTGCCAGTGGGACCCATATGTTTGCAGACAGCACCCATAAAAGATGCTCTCCATGGATTTGCTATGGCTTGGAAGACCAAATATGCTTCAGTATTACATGAAGAAGCCAAGGTAAAACTGACATGCTTTCAATTTTATGATTGCATTTTTAAAATACCATCATTGATATTTCTTTATTTTGAATGTCTACCCTCTTTTTTCAGATCATTTTTGTGGATTATTTAGTAGGTTATCAAGTATAAAGTAATTCTTTAATTGTCTTCTAATTTTTCAGAAAAAGCTAGATGCAGCAGTACTCTATAGGTACAATGTACGTCAGCGTCTTGAACTTAATGTCCAGACACTGGACCAACTGAACAGTACTCTCCACTTGCTGGAGGAGGTCAGGGACATGGAGAACAATGTAGATGACATCTATCTCCCTATAGAGACCATGTATGCCAAACTTAGGTAAGTCTATTGATGATTGCTTTGTGAAGTGTATCTTTTCAGTAATCAGGAAACAGTACTCATGCTTTACGCTGATTTAGTAAGGCGGTATAAGAGAAATATAAAAAAGCAGTTATTTTGTTTTTTCTCTCTTTTTTTTTTTTTTTGTTATTCAGTCCCTAATTAAAATAAAAAATAAAAAGTAGGTTAAATACTTGACATGTGTAAGAGAAACCATATGTTTTGCATTCATCTGTAGGGAGTTTGAGCTCCGCCTGCCTCGTAATGAGGTGGAGGAAGTGGACCACCTACGTGACAAATGGCAAGAGCTTCTAGAACTTACAGAGCAAGTACGACATGATCTGCTGAAAGAAAAGAGAGGTGCATTTGAACAGGAGCTGGACAAACAAGTCAAGGTAATACTAGAATATGAATACAATTGTAAAAATTGATAGATTAGGCACTTGCAAACAGAGTAGTAAAGCAAACAACATTTTTTATGTCAGATAAATCTATTTAGTGCCTTAGTAAAGTCACTCTGATAAAACAGTTACTAATTTATTTTGCTGTTAAATATTATTTAGTTTGACAAGCTGATTATACATGCTCCAGCAATTAATTTTTATTTATTATCTTCCAGACATTTGTAGTGGAGGTGATCCAGTTCCGCAATGCCTTTGATGCCCAGGGTCCAGCTGTGCCTGGTATACCCCCAGCAGAGGCTGTCCAACGTCTGCATGACTTCCAGCAAAGGTACACTCTTTATGATGCCAAGAGGAAGACACTGGATTCAGTCTCCAGACTCTTTGGAATTGTGTGTAAGCCTTTCACTGAGTTGGACAGAACTGGAGAGGTAAGAAGAGATGAAAATCTATGAATTAGTTTTCTTTTTTGCTTTGTTTTCAAAGACATTCATTTTGGATCACATTTAAATCAGTCTATTCATATCTTTAAATGAGCATTAATAGACTGAAGAGATATTGATATATAGCACATTAGAAGTAAAATTTCAGTTACTTCAATACAATTGGATAGCTAAATCTCATACTGTAAGTGTGGCTTGTTGTCAACTACCTTGTGCCTCACCTTTTCTTTCCTTTTTTTTCCCAGGAACTTGATCTTCTAGGTCAGTTGTATGGACTGTTCCAGAAGTTCATACGGTTTGACAATATCTTCAGAGACACGCTGTGGGCAGAGGTGATTCTGGAAAATGACAACAGAGAGGTATGGAAATGTTTCATTTGATGTAAATGTATGTAAGGCAATATTTATATTTGTTAGTTGTTAGTTTTTTGTCCATAATTTCCTGTTTTTCTTCCAAAAACAAAACATTTTCTTCCTTCATCTTTTAATGTGTTTAACAAAATATATGTGTTTTCTTTATTAATTCTTCATGAAATTGGATTTCCAGGTGGAGTCCTACTGGGATGAATGTCTTGCCTTGCCCAGTAAACTCAAGGACTGGGATGCTTACAATGACATGAAGAATTCCATTCAGCAGTATTTAGATGTATTCCCCTTACTGCATAGACTGGCTTCAAAGGTATGATTGGTTTCAATGAGAGGTAAAAGAGTATACAATATGTGGACAACTATATTGGTTAATAAAAAGATTGATAAAGACCCCTCATATCATTATAAAATATGATGCAATTAAGTTCCCCCCCACCCCCCACCCCCACACACACACATAATACACACACTGATTTTGTTACCAGTAGTTACATCAAGATAATTAAAAATTTATATTTCAAGCAATGCCATAAAAGTGAAAAAAAAAATTTTCCAGGAAATTCGTAACAGACATTGGCTGCAGGTGATGTCAGTGACAGGAAGTTCCTTCCAACTGGAGGCCAATGTATTCAAACTCTGCCACCTCCTTGACATAGGACTGATCAAGTGAGATATCTGACAAATTTTAAAGACAAGGAGATTAAACATTCTTTCATCTTGGCAATTTTGATAAAAATTCCTGTATTTTTCCCAGGATAAAATGTGTTGGTTTGATTACAATTTGTAATGGGCAATAACTTATGGTGGAAAACCAATTCAAATTTTTGAATTTAAACTTTTTCAGACACAAATCAGAAATTGAAGAAATCTGCTACTGTGCCAGCAAAGAACAAGAACTAGAAATCAAGATGCGTATCACTGAAGAAGAGTGGACAGAACAAGTCCTTACCTTTGAGAACTACAAAAAGGCAGGGCCCATCTTTCTGGACAAGACAGTGACTGAGCACCTGCTGGAGCAGCTGGAGGACGCCCAGGCCCTGCTGGCCAATATGCTGACCTCTAAGTATATAGGTCCACTGAGGGAGGAGGCAGCTAGCTGGGCAGAGAAGCTGAAGGAGGTGGGGCTAGTACTGGAGACCTGGCTGGAGGTGCAGGATCTGTGGCAGTACCTGGAGGAGGTGTTCAGTAATGCTACCACAGCCAAGGTACATGTGACTTTGTATATCATTTTATATGATACTTATTTTATTGGAGATATTTTTATTGCTAGCTACATTTTGTTAATCTGTCTTATATGTGATAATACTTCTTGTTTATGAATTTTTATGATATTATGAAATATGTGGATATAAAAAGTTTAGGGAATTGTTTACAGTTTCAGAAATCATTTGCATTATATGAAAAAAGTTGTATTTAATTTATGCTTGTCATATTATTAGGAACTCCCTCAAGAGGCTAAACGTTTTAGTAGAATTGACAAAGGATGGGTAAAAATGATGAAGCGTGCCTACGACACAAGAAATGTCCTACAGGTATGTTTAGTTATTATGAATGTCAGTAAACATAGAGAATGAAAAGCATGTTGCACCTGACAGGATTTCTCATTCAGAATTAAAGTAAAAAATGATATATGTTTCAAAACATTCTCCATTATAATGCTTGTAAATTTTTTAAAAATACTTGTCTTACTTGTGTTGGATCCTTGGGTCAGCTGATTTCTATGTCATTCTATGTCATTTCCTTGTAGTGCTGTTATGGAGGTGATGTCCCAAAGGGGGTTGTTCTAAGGCACATCTTTGAAGAACTGGAGATCTGCTTCAAGTCCCTGATGGGTTACCTGGACAACAAGAGGAGAGCTTTCCCCAGGTTCTACTTTGTGTCAGACCCAGTATTGCTGGCTATGCTGAGCAGACCTTATGATCTGGAGTCCGTCAGACCTCATCTCAGGTAGGTGGTATGGTGAGGTGGGCTATGGAGGCTCTGTGCTCAGTTATGATATCACTTTTCTGTATTCAGCATGTTAAAGAGAACATTTAAGTAGCGTTTTCTGGTTAGACATTATGATGGTTAGATGAAAAGGAAATTTGTCATGTTGACAGAAATTGAAACCGGAAACATAATCTAGTACCATTCTTTAGATTTCTCCTTTATTTGAAGGCTTGATTTTTAGTAACAGCAGTGGTTTAGTTTTCTGTTTAATATCGAATATCACAACCTAAATATAATATATTCATCATTTCTTTCTTTCACAGAACCATCTTCACCAATGTGTATGATGTGAAATTGGAGAGAACTGAACCACTGAGCAGTGAGACAGAGTCCGTGGCCAGATCAGAGACGCCATCAAGGCGTAGTCGTACCCCTGTACCTGGTGAGGGGTCCAGAGCTACCTCCATATCTCCTCGTATACTGCAGACTCCAGCTAAGATAGACAAAAGGCTCACCCAGATCCATGTAAGTATTGTGCCATGACAGATCTCTGTTTTTGGCACAATATTGGTACTTTTGAAAAGTGCATAGAACCTGCAAACTGCCTTGAACCAGCTGATACATGATTTTGTGACTAAAAGTTATCTTTTTTTGGTGCATAAAATTACTAAGGCAATCTGAAAAAAATACAGTTTGTGGATTTAAATTGATATCAAATGCATTGTCTTAGATAGCTGAAGAAATTGGTTGGTGACTTGCAGGTTTTGTGTATATTTTTCCCTGGAGTTGTAATATCAGCATTTATAAGAGATTTGTAGAACACTATTTAAAATAGAATTTAAATAAAAATGTTGCACTTTTGATTTGTTTGTTTATCACAAGTAATTTGTGTGCATTTAATGTTATAGTTATTTTAATTGTTCATTTTTTTCACATTGAAATTCACTAGTACACTTCGTTGCACATGTTACAAGTTGAATTGTGTAGTAACTAATTAAGATTTGTATTTTGATTGCAACTTTTTATTCATATTTGATATTACTATTTTGTCTGTATATATGAAACTTTCTAAACTTCAGCTAGATGTTGCTTTTAAATATGCCCTATTGCAAAATAACTAACCACATTTCCTTGTGCTTTCTACTTTGTTAGACAATTTCCCTTTGTCATTTTCACTGCAATCCCTTCAACTTGTTAGTGCAGTTTTTGCAGTGTGTCATTTTTAAATGCCTTGATATAGTTAGTAAAATATGATATCTCAATATCCTTCTTAGTGTTGAAATAAGCTTTTTAAAAATTAATAGAATCAGACTAAAATTGTTTAATGTTCTTAAATTTTGTGACTCTTTTGTGTAGCATATACCTTATCCAAATCATTTCCTTCTTTTGTGGTGAAATCTTAATATAGTACACAAACATAAAACAAATTTGATTTGAACTAATTCATTTTAAAAACTGACACTTTATTGAATATTGTGACTCTGTTGTGTAGCATATTGCTTTTCCAAATTATTTTCTTGCTCTTGTGTTGAAATCTTAATAGGATACATAAATCTAAAACAAATTTGATTTGAACTAATTCATTTGAAAACCTCACTTTTTATCTAAAATTCTTTAACAAGAAAAACTTTTGAGTGGAATAACACCATTCATTCTCATATTAGGTTTTTAAACCTAGGATTTAGTTAAAGCCATAGATAAAGTCTTCTAAGCCATAGATAAAATCCTCTTACTGATCTGTTCGAGATGACGTAGAGAACAACATAGACATAGTAGACATATTAGCATTTCAATTTGATATTGACATTGTCACGTGACAACTAACAATAGTCACAAGTATCACATTTGTCCCATAACGCACCACAGGACAAAGACGAGAAGGGTACTGAGGCCTCCCCAGCTCTTCGAAATGATCGCAAGTTTAAAAACAAAAAGCGCCAGTCAGTAAGTAGTGCACTGAGTGACCTGCCCCATACTAATAGCCTCTCCACTTCACATTGCTTCAGCTATTGATACACACAGCAATCCAGACATTTTTATGTTTTTCTCTGATTAGATGTAGTTTCTGTGAACAAAAATTATTGCCTTTGTTTAAACAAAGTTTATACTAAAGTTTTGAAAACAAAGTTGGTTGAAACATACTTACAGAGAAAAGCATTGAAAGGTCAATCTTTTTGAAAATTGAAATTTGAATATTGTTTACCTAGATGAATATTGTGATTTTCAATGTATGAATAATGACATTTTTTTGTTTTTGTTCATTTTATTAGAAGTGTATAAGTTACATATTAGTATATCTGTGAAATAGAACTTTTAAACTGTTAGTTTATGTCACTTCCTTAATGGTATCTAAAGAATAGAAATTAATATGTTAACACAGTATACATTGCAGTAATTATTTGTCAATTGTAAGCTTTATTCATCACTTACTATGTGATGTAGTGAGCAATGGAGACAATAGATGATATGTAAATCTGCATGGCTTACCTTTAGCGAGCTTTGTGAAAAATCTATATACTTTTGCATGCTAGATATTGTATTTTCTTAGTGTTCAGAACATGATTTATGTTTTGTATGGTCTAATAGTGCAGCTAGTTTGGTTGCATGTCACTTAACAAAAGAGATTGAAGAAAAAAGAAAAAGAAAAAAATATTGAAATTTGAATTTGCATGCATTGAATTTGAACATATTTTATTGTCATATGTACATGTGTTGTTGGCTTGCAGTATAAAACTCACAAAAATATAATCATTTTAATAAGCATCACTTACATACAAATCTGAAATAAGAATATTTTCTTGGGTAAATCACACATTTGAAATCAATTTCCATAGAACATCCACCCCAGCCTGATGGCCCATACTGCCACAGTGCTGCCCTCTGAGCAGGTTGCAGTAGAGGAGACTGTAGTACAGGAGGCAGTGGCTGTCACCAGTTTGGAGGGAGAGATGCTGAATCTCAATGAAACAGTACGTTTTTTTATGTCCTTACTATTGTAAATGTATATACTAAATACATTTGTATTAAATGCAGTGCAATACAGTTAACCCAATACTCTCTGCATATTTCAAGCACCACATTTATTTCAGCATTTTCCTTTTTCAAGATTGATAATATTTAATTATTTGTCATTTACATCCACTGATCGTTGTAGAAATATATTAAAAAATTTTTTTTCAAAAGTACAGTAGCTGATCTGTTTAATAAGTGAGCTGTATAAGAGTTTTCCATTGTTTACTCTACAGATTTCCCTGTCTGATGGAGTAGAGATGTGGTTGCAGCAGTTGAGGGAATCTGTAGGGATCACACTCCATGAGATGTCTGTGTCTGTGTGCCAGGAGGTCAATGCTAATGTCACCATGGACGAGTGGGCATTCAGGGTAAGACCTCTCTCTGTCTCTCTTTTTCTCTTGTTTTTTTATTTGCCTTCCTCATTTTGGGTCATTTAAGAATAAAACTGTGGCTAAATAGTTACAGATTATTGAATGTACTTAGGTAAAGTTAAACTATTCTCTTCCAGTACCCAGCCCAAGTTTGCAGAATTGGCCTGTTGTATTACTGGACCAGGGAGTGTGAGCAGGGCGTACAGGAGATTAAATATGACAGGAAATCCCTGAACAATATCTCCAAGAAGTTCCAGGGAGCCACCAGTAAGCTGCCAGCCATGTTAGTCCGGAACCAGTGGCGCACCCTAGATGAGGCCATGATGCCAATGCATCGGCTAAGACTGGAGGCCATGATTACTGTGAGTGGTTTAAATGCCATGTTCTAAGGATTAATGCAGTGACATTTGAATATATTTTGTGGTTATATTCTTGGCTTTTTTCATGACAAAATGTAAATTTCACTGTAATTTTTAGTCTGCCACAAGTACTGCCCGCACGAAAACGCAGTAGATGCTCCAGCGCAGTAGACTACTGCAATCATACTGCAAATATGCCTCAAATCTGCTTCGCATTGGGAGCTAATTAGCATATTTGAAACATGCTTCTATCATGCTGCTAATCTACTGCATTAATGCTCCTTTCTGTACAAACCTATGTATTTTTTGGAGTAGAATTGCAGTAGGCTATACTGCATTTCTACTGCAAATATGCTCCACACCACTACTGCGTTAATGCTTTGCTACTTCGATACCACTGCATTTTTGTGCGGGAGTATTTAAGGTATTTAAATAAGATTTAAATATATTTAGATTTAAATAAGGGAAATATTCTTTAGAATATTGAAAGTGTTGTCCGCTGTTTGAGTGAATTTGATAATATAAAAGAATTAAACAAAAACCTCTTTGTATAGATGATAATAAAACATATAATACAAATTCATATTTTTAGTACTGCCTGTACTTGAGAGACAGCATAGACTACATGAGCAATAGAAAGCTGAGGGAGACCACAGACTTTGAATGGAGGAAAAATGCCAGATGTTACCTGCAGGAAGTCAGTAAGTATCTATGGCCACCTCACCTTTTTTTTCATATCTTTTTGAACTCTCACAGGTAAACATAATTAAAAAAGATCAATAGGGTTTTCCTATTATGTTTTGAATAAATTCTCTGGTAAAGCAGGGTATGCTTTTATTAAAAAAAGCTTAGTAAACCATAGTACAGTAAAGCTTTGCTGTTGATCTACTTTAAAAGATTTTAGGCAGTGTAACATTTAGGTACTTTACTCTTTGTTGAAACATAATATTGCTGTATTTAAGTCACAAACATCAAGAAGAAATGTGGCAGTGTTCATTGCATTATGATTATTTCAGGTGAGGAGACAGAGCCAGTCATCTACATGCTGGACACCAAGTATCAATATGGCTGTGAATTCTATGGAGCTCAGCAGATGATCACCCCTACTCCCATCAATGAGCGTTGCTTCCTAGGCATGTCCCAGGCCCTGGCACAGTTCAAGGGGAGTGCAATACATGGGGGAACTGGAGTGGGGAAGACTGAGACATGCAAGGTAGCCTGAGTCTAATTTAATTGTCACTAAAAATGTGTTTAATGCAAAAATAAGCTTTTTTAATACTCAGTATGTTTTTTTTTTGGGGGGGGGGGTTGTAAAGTTCTCTGATTTCTTGAAGGCAATATCAAGATTTGTTATGATGTGATACAAAATATAGAACTGGTTTTGGGTAAAAGCTTGTGTTGATTGGTTTTTTCTTTTCATTTCAGGGTCTTGCCCAGATTCTAGGAAATTTCCTTGGAATTTTCCAATGTTCTGAAAAGATGGATCCATCATCTTTAGGCAAGATGTTACAAGGATTGTCCATGGTGAGTTGATAATTGACTTAATTTAGTTTTCTATTTTTCAATTCTTTTCTTTCATATTTATTTATTTATTTATGTGTTCAAGATGAAGATGGGATGGAAATTAGGATGACTTCTATATCAAGTAGATGATAAAAACAGCAAAATCTGAAATATGTGAGTAATTGTGTGAAACATGAACATCAAATATACATATACTTCTTATTCCTTTCACATTTAATATAATATTTACGCTTGAATGTCTGTCTTAGGATGGCTCCTGGGGTTGCTTTGATGAGGCACAGCTGGTGTCTAAGGAAGCTCTCTCTGTATTCTTGGACTGTGTGACAGCCATATTTGGAGCCATCAAGGCCAGGAAAGACTACTGTTACTTTGGAGATGGACAGGAGGTAGGTCTGTGCCTTCTGTGGCATAGGAAACACACTGTGTGCTGTACAGGCAATTTATGGTTTGTACTATGGATACTTTTGACTGATGAGATGTTTTATCATCTACCAAAAATGGAAACTTTAGGAAAACAATTTTAATTATATATCTTTTTTAAATTGAATTACTAAAGTATCATATCAAGACAAAATAACTAACTTTCCAGCATTACAAGATTTGGTAATGTTCTTTGTTTTAGGTAAATGTCAAGAAGAATGTTGCTATCTACATGACCATCAATCCTACCACAGCGCCCCCTAACTTCACCATGCCAGAGGATGTGAAAGCATTATTCAGATCCGTGGCACTTGTCATGCCAGACTACAGTATAGTTCTCAAAACTAAGTGCACCTCAGCTGGCCTCAAAGCACCTGCTATACTAGGTGCCAGGATGAAAATTATCACAGATCTTGCTAAGGACTTGCTGACTCCAGAGTGCCAACATCAGTTCAGCTTGACTGCTTTGACTGGTGTCCTGCAGAGGGCAGCACAGAAGAGGAAGTCTCTCAAGGAGGAGAAGTCATTTGATAGGCTGGACAAGAAGGAAGAGACTCAGATGTCCAGGTCCAACAGCCAGGCCTCTGTCCAGTTGCCTACTATGATGTCAACAAGTCTGACAAGTAGGTGTTGCGGAATGAAATTGACAGTTTTAGTACAATATGCTGTCATTATTCTTGATAATGATGAAATATGATCTAAGTTAAAACTGTTCACTTTCTACATAATATTGAAGCTATATATGTTACAATGCTTTGCGTCAAACAGGGACCTTCTTCGATATGTGTTAAGCAGTGTCACCATTAAATGCTGTGAATTAATTCAACACAGACAACCTAGGCTCAAATTGTCTTTCATTTCTTAGGTCCAGCTCCAGGTCAGAGACAAGCAGACAAGACTACATTGTCCAGGAAAGCTGGTACCCCCAACCCTCTGACCCCAGCAGCCAAGCAGGAGCATGCACTGGTGGGCCAGGCACTGCTGGAGGTCATAGGACCTAGACTCAAGGGAGATGTAAGAATTTACTACCACTCTGATTGATTTTATTAAAGAATATTTTTGTTACACTTAAAGATACAGATGCCAGATTGCAGTCTTTCACTATATTTACCTCCCTAATTTCTGACTACTGTAGGTTCTGGTCAAAGATCACTTTTCAGAAAGTTCACTGTGTGACTGGGGTTACTGTCCTTTTCAAAGTTAGCAGTAAGGTGGTTTTGTTAAACCCCATCTAAATCTGGTTTTGTATTTTTAGTAAGAATTATGCATAATGTAGTTTTGAGGCAAATATTATTTAAATAGTGTGAATGGCAGCTAATTAAAACAAAAATAGAATGGCACATGGACTATTTATTGCATGCAGTTTTACAGACCCTTAAAAATTAATCAGACAAAAAAATGTAGATTATTTCAACAAGAGAAATTTTTTTATTGCAGAACTACACCATTTTCAAGCAAATTGTCAAGGATGTGTTCTCTGGACTCCCAGAAACCACCAAACAAAGTTATTCAGCAAGGTCAAGGTCATATGACATTGAGATGGCTGTGGAGCAGACGGCAAGAGAGGAAGGTCTCATTCCACACAAACGCTGGCTGGAGAAGTGCATGCAGCTCTACAATGTATCACAGATTCATCATGGTACGTTTGATAAAAAATCTTTCCAATTTATTTGATTTTATTGGTTTTATGGTAACACCATACTATTTTATTGTAGCCATTGTCATACTTTTCTCATGAATTTCAGATCCAGATTTTATGTACAACAGAAATCTTGTAATGTATTTATTTACTTAATCACCACAGGTATAGTGATAGCTGGTCCCCCAGGGAGTGGGAAGTCCACCTGTATCCAGACCCTGGTTGATGCCCTGTGTGTGACCCCACGGGGCCTCTCCAGGCACTCCCACAGCAGTAAGGGGACGGCTATGGCAGAGAATAACCACAAGCTGCAGAGAATCAACCCTCTGGTTGTGGATGACCTCTCTCTCATGTTTGGTTATATCAACCAGAACCAGGACTGGGTGGATGGGATATTTACCACTGCTTTGAGGAAGTCTAACAGGGTAAACATAATTTTATAAAGAAAATGTTTTAAATATCACTTTCCCCATCAACTAAATACTAAACATATGTGAATTCTGCATAGTTGTGTCTGAGATTATTTGAAATGGAAAAGTAATTTTGATATACTATGCCAAATATTCTAAACATTTTATGGTACGTATTGAAATAAAACATATATGCCAAGAACTGACTGTGATTATATTTTATATTTCAGAATCTCAGCACCACGTGGCTGTGTCTGGATGGCCCACTCAATTCTAACTGGGCAGACAACTTCAGCAGTGTCTTGGACATTGGCAAGGTATGGAAATATTGATTCAGGAGACAAATTTCATAAGTAATTGTGCTGTTACAGTAATGAAAAATAAATCACTCCACCAGAAAATTGATATTAAATGTGCTGTTTTCTTAGAATAGATATTTAAAAAATATGAAGGGTATAAGAAACTACTTACATTAACTACTAAGATGCTATGCAAAAATAATGACAGATTGCATATCATGAAACTGTTGTTGCCAATATCTGTTGAGTTTCCTAAATATTACATTGAATGTGTACTTGTTCCAGGCAATGCACCTGAAGAATGGTGACCGTCTGTTCCTGTCTGACAACGTCAAGCTTCTGTTTGAGACCTCAGACCTCAGTCAGGCTTCCCCAGCTACTATAGCAAGGACTGTGAGTCTGACTTCATGAAGAATTCCTCAGCTTTGGATTTATAATTGCACAACTTTCTTTGTGGATATTGATCATCTGGAATAATGAATTTTTGCAAATGTTTCATTGTATTTATAATTTAAAGAATTAAGACTTATAATTAAAGAATTAAGTCAAGTTTGATTAAGATTTTGTATCTTAACAGTTTTGTAAACTTATACATCATGTCCATGTCATTATTTTGTTTCTTCACCAAGGGTATTGTGTATGTCGACAAAGACGTCGTTGGCTGGAGACCCATCTCAAAGGCATGGCTGGAAAACAGGACACAGCAGGAAGTGCATGTGCGTCGTGTTACGTGATAATGCATAGGGCACACATGTATAATAATATGCTTGCACCCATCTCTCTCTTGTCACCTTCATTCCTTGGATCAGTGTGTGATGTTGACATGTCTGTGTCACATTCACTTTTCTGGTTCTGTGCTTAACTTTTCATTCCTACTAATTTAACAGAACTTTATTATTAACCCTTCCTTGCCTCTTTGTATTGTCTAAAGATGGTGAATAAGACATTAGTGTATTCCTCTAAAAGATAGATTTGGCCACTTTTTTAATTAGTCATTTGTTCAGACATTTTAAAATTGCAAAATCAATCTATCTGAAATTAGCCATCTTTAGACTGTGATCTTGGCTTTTATTGCACTAGAATAAAAAAAATTACTAACCTGCACCTTATTAACCCCTTCAAACTTTCAGTTTTCCTTATTTGTCTTGTCTGCCAGTTTTATTTTCATTGGAATGTAAATGTTTATTTAGTGGTCAATTTGTTTAAGTTTGTATTTGATTTCAGACCTTTTTTTTTTTCTTTTTCCAGTGGTAAATTATTTATTTTTTCATGTATTAAATTAAGTTATTATCATCCTTTTTTTAAAAAAAACTTAAGTTAAAATTTGAAAAGTGTGTTTTTGATCCATTATTTATTTAATTTTTTTAAGAACTTGGATTATGTTTTGTTATTTAACTTTAAAAATTGCTGGTGACAACGACAGAGAACTGGTATGCTAGTCTATATGGGTTATAACGTAACACAATTCATATATGACTTTCTAGCGTGTGATCTACTAATAACTATGTAGTAATTGGAAAGGAAGCTTCTACCTAGCTCTATTTAGCATAATATAATTCCTCACTTTTTCTACGCACTTTGAAATATAACTTATATGTCACGTCTGTTTAATTCAACAAAAGCTTAAAGTCTGTTTCTTATATAACCTACTGCTTGTAGTATTGGTAAAAAATTGATTTGCATCTTGACCCAAACTAAAAAGTTATATTGTGGTTTGATATTAATGAAAGCAAGTGATACTTTATTTAATACATTTGTAAAATAGTAATGGATATTTTTATCACTTTTTATATGGTCTCTTAAGTTTTTTCCACTTAATGCAAATGGTCTTTTTAGTAATTATTGTATAAAAATGCATTTTTGAGCATTTTACAAACTTAAAAAGTGTGTTGCCTATTAAAAACAGTAGTATACCATGTAAAATGCATTCAAGCACCTAGAGATCTGTTGTAGGTTTTACAAAGAGCATTTGATAAGACAGTGGATGCTGTGTCGCACTATGTCCTGGCAGAGGCCAAGTAAGTACATTAATGAAGCAATCTTTTTATTTTCAGTCTTCTGGTACTCCTATTCAAATGCATTTTGATGGTTCTATTTGAGTCATTTGATTAGATTATCAGATTTGAAAAAATACTGAAATTAAGTGAAGCATTCTATATATATATATATACATACATATATATATATATATACATATATATATGTATGTATGTATGTATGTATGTATGTATGTATGTATGTATGTATGTATGTATGTATGTATGTATGTATGTATGTATCAAAATGATACTGATTAAAGATTGCAAATATTTAGGAAGTTGAATTAATTTCATCAAATTCTTTTTACTTTAGACCCAAGATGCGACTGAGTGAAGTGGGCATGTTCAAGACCTGTCTCAACCTGTTGTCAGCCATGTTAGCAGACAACATTGAGATAGGTGGTGAACTACACATAGAGAGACTGTATCTGTTCTGTCTGATCTGGTCATTTGGTGGACTACTGGACAAGGGAGACAGGAAGGGATTCAGCGATCTGGTCAAGACATTGTCATCTGCGTAAGTATGGTTTAGGAAAAGCCTTAATTCTCCTGGTCAACATGAGCCCCTTCTGGTGTCAAGGGGTGAAATGCATGTAGGCTATGGCTGGTGACTTAAAGTTCCTGTTCATGCCATTCACTTTATTTACTGTTACTTTTCAGTGACTCTCATTATGGATTCTCTCATTTTGCAGTGGAATTATTCAATTGGCACATTTTTATTTTGTTTTAAGTGGACTGTAATGTTGTGCTACTCCAAAATATGCTCACAGAAATGCCAAAATTTATCATATCACTCAAAAGGGGAAATCTAGAAATCATTCTATTTGCAAGATAGCAAAACAGAACCTTTCAGCATATTTTGAACATAATCCCCATTGTTAATTCCAGCCTCCCAGATGATGACCGTGATATCTGTGTATTTGACTACTATGTAGATGAGTCAGGAGAGTGGGACCCCTGGGTCTCTAGGGTACCAGAGGCCATTTACACAGACAACAAGGACATCTTGGGACAGGTGTTTGTGGACACTGTGGACACAGTAAGTCAATTACTATCTAATTGAATTAATTATGTTTAGAAAGTTGGACCCTGGTGATTTCAGAGTACATGAAGCTTTCTATGCAGATTAGATTTGAATTTTTTTATTGAAAGTTTTTGCATCAGAGTAAAACTACTCTGTTGACACTGCTTCTACTTGAGTTATACTATTCTTATGAAAAATATAATTTTCTACAGATCCGCACCCGTGTGTTCCTGGAGTTTGCCTGTGCCTCAGGACAGAATGTGTTGCTAGTAGGACCTCCAGGCTCTGGCAAGACCACCATGGTCAATGAGTTCATTGATGCCCAGGGTGAGGAGGAGGATTTTTTTATATTTAAATAGAAATGCAATATTAAGTAACTCTTCTGTTTAAAAAAAAAGTTTATTATAGAATATAAATGAAATGGCTAAATATGGATGGGAAATTATTTATTAGTCCAATTCATGTGAAGCAACACTAAGTTGTCATTCACATTATTTTGTTTGATTTCTTAAGTTCAAAATTTCATTGGCTTTGGGACAGAAGTATTATCTTCAGCAGGCTTAAACCTTGTTATATTGTCTTTTGTCCTTGCAGACAACCAGGTTCAGATAGGGAAGAGACTGGTATACTCTGGTGCCTCCACAGCCAAACAACTACAGCAATTTATTGAAGCTAACATATACCACAGACAGGGTATCTACACGTGAAAATTCAGAATGTTGGGCATGGGAACTAGTTTCAGCAAATAAAAACATTAAAATTTTAAGAGATAAAGTCTTTGATAATCATTTTTATACACGAAATTGTCACTTCCTTGATGAAGTGATGTGCCAACAGCGTATAAATCTTTATTTTTCTTTAAAGAGTCTTTACTATTAAATTTTTATCTTCAGGATTTGTTTATGGTGCCAAGGAGAACAAAAGACTTCAGATTTTCATTGATGACCTCAATATGCCTGTAGCTGACAGTCAGGGAGTGCAGAGATGCAATGAGGTAAAAAACAGCAACTTTATTCATTTTTTGACGAAAACAAAAGCTACCAAGAGAGATGTTATTCATTGTTGATAAATTTAGGCAAACAACTACTGTCTTAAACCATAGAAGTCATTCTATTACAAAGTTATTGAGTGGTATAACTCTTGATAATGGTATGCAGATTATGGATTCAATTGTATCAGGATATATGGTGGTAATGTAATACTTATTGCACCAACAAAGTAAGTTATATTTATTTAAGTTACAGAGAGTAACGTTAAATTCAGCTTTTAATTTTCAATTTCAACATTACTCTTTCAGCTCCTGAGACAACTTTTAGATGACAGAACTCTCTGCACACTACAGAAGCCATTTGAATGGAGAACCATAGAAGGCCTGATTATCTTTGCCACTATGTCTATGAGTGAATATCCCAGTGCCAAGAACAGAAAACTGGAAGAAAGGCTGATGGTAAGTTGCTGTTTCTTTTAGACTGAATGAATCTTGGTCTATGCACTTGTGTATCTCTGTTGACAGGTAGTGAGAGGAATAAGAGATATTAAGATATATATTTGTTCAGATTGCTGTTTTTATTTGTTATTTTTATTTTTTGTGAACTTGGATCGATTCAAACTTTCTCTTATGCTTTGGATCGATTTTTAATGTCTTTTTTATATGGTACATATTTTCTATAATACATAAATAAACACAGTCTCCTATCATATGAACATAAAGACCATCCTCTAGGTTATCCTCAAAACATTCCAATGAAAAGGAACATTTAAAAGATTATATTCAGAGGACTGTTAAACTTGAACAGCCTCTTTCCATTGTTTAAACTTATCTCTTGTTATCTTTCCAGCGTCACTTTGCTGTGTTCCACCTGCCATCCCCCGTGAAGGATGGTCTGCAGAGAATTGTGAATGGAGTACTGGAGGTGGGTGATCCAAGCTCATAGTATAGAAACTTCTCTATTTATACATGTACTACAATATTTCATGGTTATTATGATTAAAGAAATGTACAGAGGTGGTGTATCTGATGTATTAAATGAAGAACTAATGTGGAATAGATAATTTTATTAGAATCAGTGGGTAAGTTTTCAGTGTAGGTTGTTTTAAATAATGTTGTTAGTTAAAGTACATGAAAGTGCATAAAGTTTCCATTCTCAAAGCAGCAATAATCCATCTTGCTTAACTCAGAATTTAAATAATGAATTGTTCTTCTTCCTCCCCAGGGTAACATGACAGCAGGAGACAAGCCAGCTTTGGAGCAGGAACTACACAACTCCATAGTGACCGCCTCCTGTAAGACACTGACCGCTGTCCAAGATGTGCTCAGACCCACACCTATGCCAGGAAGATACCATTACCTGTTCACTTTGAAGGACTTGATCACATGCTTTCAGGTGAGATATCTTTGCCCAGCCTGTAAACAGTTTGATTCTATATTGTGAATAGAATGTACAGCTGTGATTTATTACCTGGGAATCTTTGATGGGACAAAATTTACATAGGAGTAAAAAAAGGTAAAGCATGCTGGAAAAAGCTAGCATTTAGTCTGTTTTTAAATGCAGTTACAACCCCCATATTATGCATTAACATTTGATAAAAATGTCTGATTTTTTGCTTAACACATTAAGTGCAAAAAAGTAATGTTCTTAGCATGATTTAATGATGTACGTATAAAACTGAATGAGAGAAACAGAAATTTCAAAACATTTTATAACCTGATCATGTCATCCTTGTCAGTGTCTGAAGCGTCTCCCTGATGAGAACCGTGCAGAGGATGTGACAGTGATATCTCTGTGGAGACATGAGATGAACAGAATCATGAAAGACAAGATCTGCAGACAGTGTGATATCAACTGGCTAGAGGGGACACTGGAGAAGGTGGTGGATGAGGTGGGTTTTAAAAGAAAACAAAAAGCTACCAATTACCCAGATATGAACTGAAAAGTCTGGTTGTTGGTGATAGCATCAGATGAACTTTTGAACTTTGTTACAGTTTATTTGTTTCAATGTTACATGGTGATAAACTAAAAGGAACGTATTCAATTTGTTACTTTGAATGTGAGAGTGCCAGTTTTATAGTTTCTTCCTCATACTGAAATTATTTTGGATTTCTCATGGAAACACATTGCAAACAGTCTTACTTGATATATTTTGTTACTGATTTAATAGATTTGATAGATTTTTTTTACTTATTGTAGGAAAATACAGGAAGCAGATTTTTCTCAGTCTTCTAATGAAGTTTCAATGTCGACATTTACATCAAAATACAATTTTCTTTTTTCCCCTAGACATGGCCAGGTATGGCAGACCAGCTGTATGAGAACTTTGTGACATTCCCCATTGATACCAGAGTGTACCAGAGACCAGTGACCTCTCTATCACAGAAACAAGTCAAGGTAGGCAAGGGTGTGCAGGAAGGTGTATTCAGATAGAACTGAGACTGTCTGTCTGACATCATTAAAACACCAGTTGTCACAGCAATTAAAACTCCAAGATGCAATGCCATCTCTATGTGATTTATATAATTCAAACACTCAGTGATAACTGAAAAAATTTTAGTATAACTGATTATGAATGAATAACTGAATAAATAAGGAAA
Organism: Lingula anatina; assembly: GCF_051362555.1. Taxonomy (NCBI): domain Eukaryota; kingdom Metazoa; phylum Brachiopoda; class Lingulata; order Lingulida; family Lingulidae; genus Lingula; species Lingula anatina. Next base: position 62,555,133 of record NC_141767.1, on the reverse strand, counting down.
GAAATAGGAAATAAACATTAAAAAGAATTTTTTGCCAAATAAATTAAAGAAACTATCTGTAGACTATTTTTATTACAGTTGTTCAATGCAGTCTGTACTATTAAAATTTTTCTGATAATTCTCAGTATTTCATGACCCTGTTGTTTCCAGGTTGTTCTTCAGCCAATCCAGAGTTTCCATGATGTCCATAACTGCCTGTTTGCCCACCTGACCAGATACAATGAGGAGTTTGGTAACACCCAACTGGACATCATGTTATCTGACCATATCATAGCACACGTGGTCAGGATGCACAGAGTGCTCAGTTTCCATCATGGGTGAGATATTTTTAAAATTTTATCATAGATCAAACATTTTAACTTATAATTTCCTGCTTACCATGCATAAGTTATGTAATGAGCGGAATTTTCTCCCTTTGGAATGCTCTTTTTAGAATATTGAATGTAATTTTGTCTTTAAAACATAAAGGTTTTCAGAGTTCTTGTAGAGCAAGAAATAAGATATTGCAATTGGTTTATCATGTGGTCACTGGTTTTTCATTATTGGGTTTACCTAAACCTTCCTTGTCTTAGTGATCTTTTTATATTTGATATTCTTATTTCCAGTGGTAACTTTCTGTTTATTGGTGCCATTGGGTCACACCTGGCCCTACTGGTCAAGCTGGCCCTCCATGTGGCTGACATAGAGATCCACCCTGTAGACTCCTCCAAACAGAACACTTTCTTTGATGGCCTTAGGTCTGCAGTGAGACTGAGTGGAGCCGAGGGCAAGATTATATCTCTTATGTTCACTGTGAGTTGATGGTGTTGTCATTATCATTTGGTGCATTCTAATAATATTTTTTAGAACACTAGTTGAACATAGATTAAATATTGAATTATACTCTGTGTAGAAATTGATCATTAGACGTGTTTATTGTCCACCAAATATATTTTAGATGATTTTTTTGGTGTGCAGCTCACGCGGATCTACAAGAAAGAGTAACGTCTGAAGATATCTTTTGTATATTTTTTTGTTTCACCCCTTCCAGGCCCGTGATCTCCATGATGACATGTACCTGGATGCCATCAACAGTTTACTGGTGTGTGGAGAATATCCTCACTTGCTGTCTAATGATGAACTGGATGGACTGCTACAGGTGAGATCTAACTCTACATCTGTCAGTGCTTACCCATCACAATACAGTTGGATAGTATAGATTTTATTATTATTATTATATTGCAGTTCCATAGCATCAGTTTTGCTTAATTTGGCTGTGATCATAGAAATATTACTATATGTAATTATACACATTCATCCTATAGAACTAGCAGTAATTCCATTAGATAGATGCATTTTGATGTTTGTAAAGGACTTTGGTCTGAATTTTGCCTTCACACTGAGAGTAAAATTTGCTCAGTCCTGATATCCTCCTTCTGTTTCACCCAGGCCATTGGCCCAGCACTAAAGAGGGAGTTCCCTAATATGGCCCAGGACCCTATGAAGTACTTTGTGTCCAGAATTAAGAGTAACCTCCATATCATAATGTGCTTGCCTCCAAACCACAGACTTCTGAAGACTGCTTCCATGTATGTATTTGCATTTAATATCCTTAAGTGATTATGTTTTATTTGACTTGTAGTGTCTCCAGATTTCTTGAAGTGTCTTTAGTTGAAGGTGCTACTCAAAATATCAAGTAAATCTGAAAAATTTTGAATTTGCTAAGGTCACTATTATATCTAGATTTTAAGTTCCATACACATGTGGCATTCAGTAAGAACATATCATTATTTAATTGAGTTTATGTCTTATATTATGTCACCTAATTCCAGCCAATACCCAGGTCTGCTGAGTGGGTGTCAGATCAACTGGATGTGTGACTGGCCTCAGGATGCTCTCATGGGAGAGGCAGCTTATTATATCAATATTAACAAACTGGTGGAGGATAATGTGGACTTGAGGTAGGTCTGGGTAGACATTGTTCAGCTTTTAGGGGTATCAATTTAACTATTTTTAATATATGAAATTGGTCTGAATTGGTGTGTATTGAATTGAAATGTTTTCATTTACTGTTTAAGTTTTTTTGTAACTCATAGTATTTTTTCAGTAGAGCCTGCATAAGGTACATTTTGAAAATTACTAAATCAGAAAAGATAAATTCTGATTTTTTAAAAGCTGTCAGCATGATTATCTGTTCATTAAATCTCAGTAATGACAGCTGTTATAATCCATAACTTTATTTATTTATTTATTTTTTTTAAATTTCAGTGAGAACCTGACTACGTGCTTGGCAAACATCCACAGTTTTGGTCTACGTGACTGCAAGCAGATGCCGTGGGCAGGAAACCTGGCACCAGAAATTGCTATGGTGCAGGTGTACCTACAGGAGAAGAAGAGGGGAGAGCAACTCATCAAATATAAGAATGTCAACCTCCCTAATCTTCCATATGCCAAGTCTATCATGGCTGAACAGATCAGGTATCTTCAAAAGGAGTTCTTTTTCTCTAAACGGATAAAGGATTTCCTTGGATCTCTCAATTTTTGAAGATTTTTGTTTGTTTTGTTTTTTGTTTATTATAGAAGTCCATATTTTGATACTTTACTTGGCGTTTCAGAGCTGTACACAAGAACTTAGATGAGCCAGCCAAGAATGAGGTGTTCATAGGCCCCACTACATACAGAAGACTGATGGACTGCTTCAAACATATTTACTCCACCAAATGTAAACAGAGGACAGAGACAGTGTCCCAACTCAAGTAAGTTGTTTATAGGGACAGTAGAACCATAGGGCATATCTTAGATGTACTTTAAGATAAATATATTTCATTTACTTTTTCTTCTTAATAATCACATTGATGTACATTTGAAGCCTTATTGATGGGGGGCAGTTCATTATATTAGATGTAATAAATCTTAAGTAACATTTTTTTAAACTTCACAATTTATCAACACATTGAAATCCTGTTTCATGATTATATTATTATCTTTTAGGAGAGTACTGTACACATTGGACATCACTAGAGAAGATGGCAAAATCATGAAGGAAGCCATCAAAAACATCAAAGAAAAATATGAAAATGCCAAGATCAGGACCAGTAACTTGTTGAGGTCATTGACTCTGAAGGCCACAGTTCTTGAGAAGCTCAAAGCCAGGATTGGTATGGCAACCTCCCTTAGTGCCTTCCTGCAGCTCAACGAGGTGTCCTCAGATGAGGAGGATGAAGAGGAGCTGCTGCAGAAAGGTAAGCTGTCAGCTGTTGATAATCTGGTGCACAGCAAGTGTCTTGTACAAAGCAGGTGTATTGTGTATATGCTTAAGTCAGCATTGTAACATGAACACTTGTTTGTATAAACTCAATTTGATAATTGAAGACTCTGTAGTTTGTTTTTCTGAAACAATGTTAAACATTTTGTTATGCCTGATATTCTTTGAATTGATTGGTGGAAAAGCAATCGCCTTTCTGACTTCTTATTCGATTAAAATGTTCAAGTTATTTTTAGTACATGAAGTTAGCACTAGCATTTCCCTTTCATTTGCAGAAGAATATGATGATTATGATAAAGAATTTGACAGACTCCGGGAGACAAAATTGAAAACCAGACAAGTGAAAGCAGTGGAGGAACTGGCTGCAGCTAAGAAGAAGGTAGAAGAGTGGAGAAAGAACCTTGAATATGCTAAGGAACAAGTGAGTGTTTTTATCATCATATAATACAATTTGGTAATTAATTATGAATTTTAAAAAGCATTCTGAGTGATGTTTTTAAAGTCAAACCAGCTTGCTTTGAGAAAATTTAGTGAGTGGATAATCAAATTTATGATAAACATATTTTTTATTAATGTATAGCTTTTAATTTTTTGATGTATACTTAAATCAAACAAGGTGGCCTTGAACTAAGACACTTTATAAAAGTCATAAAATGAGACAACACTTCCTATTTTAATTAAGGCAATACTATAATTATTTTACTTCAGGTATTACACTGGAAGGGCAAGGTGGATCGTTCCTGTATTGAGAGACTGAGAGCATTCCAGAACCCTCCAATGTTGGTGGGTCACGTAATGGAGATGGTTATGACACTGATTGGAAAGCGAGGTTATGGCGGTCCAGTGAAAAGTGAAAACAGAGACGCCAAGGAAGAAAATAGGGCGACGTCTGCCAGTTCCAGTAGCACAAGGTTTACGGCAACCAAGAAAGGTATGATTTTGGGCAAGGGTAAAGAATTTGGCATTATTGATCTTATTAGAATTTAAGAATTATTTTATTTTTAAAAACTTTCTTACTAGATCTTCAGTAAAGGTATTTACTTGCAGGTTTTCAATGCTTTGTTGCCTAGCTTGTGTAAAAACTTTTCACTCATTTTAGGTTCATATGTCTGCTCTTGCCGCTGGCAATATGTTACCAATTTTTCCTTTTTCTTCTTTTGATTTGTGTAAAATGGCATTTGCTTTAAGAATCCACGGAACCGTAAATTTTACCTTATATATTGTTTAGGTCTTTATAGGAGGATAAGTAGCTATGACGATGATGATCTGAGGTTTTCAGGTGGATTACATTTTTTTTTTGTATTTCACTTTCATTCCCACTACGTCCTTGCCATTGACACCACAGTGCTTCAGTAAAATGAGCACAAAGACTGTTCAGACACTAATTGCTGCAATCTCATTAGATTTCTATTGAGAGAAGCAGAGTTTCACTGCACAACAATCATTGTTATTTTATTATTATTATTTATTTATTTATTTTTTTGTATTCAATCCAATAACTTGTTTTATTGCATTTTTATTTAATTCACCAATTTTTAGTTATATTTTGGCCTCTAGCCTTAGCCCCTCACTAATATGCTTTTAAAGAAATCTTCATTTACTTTAAGTATTTTTCAGCTTTATCACACTATTTTCACCACAATGTTCCTGTTAGTGCTAACAATTTTTGTTCACACAAAATGTCAGTCTATTCATGAACCATCAAATGCTTTATTATTTGTCTGTAGATAAAAAAAAGATAGCTGGAGCCTAATAGATAAACTTGTCTGGTAATTTCAGTTATAAAGGATCCTGTTTTGGACACATTATCCCACTTATCATATTGTATTTCATGTTTAAGAAAGTGCACCTGATCAAAATGACAAAATAGATATAAAATGATACATAATTGAGAAAGTTTACACATTGATATTGCTATTATTACAACCTGTATGTCACTGAATATTGCAGTGAACTCCACCAAAGATGTCCCAGAAAAGTTTGACCGTGGCAAGTGGAAGAATATGCAGTCATCCATGACAGATTCCATGAAGTTTGTAGACATGTTGCACAATGTACCATGGGAAGATGGTCTGCCAGATGCCACTCTCAAATGTTAGTACATAGTTATTTATTTTTTACTGCAACTAATTTGATTTTGATTCACTGATCCTTACAAAAATGACTCTTCTGCAAAGTGCAATGTTTGGTGATAACTTTTGAAAAGCAGTAAAAAAAGTGGTCAAATTTTTAAAAAGATCGCAAATCAGAACTTTTCTGATTTAAACTTGGAAAATGTGTTTATGATTTCAGTTGTGTAATTAAATTATGCCAGAATGATAAAGTTTTTATGTTGATATTTCAGCTGTTGAGAGCTACCTTGCCAGGGGTGTTGATGGTGGTCTTGGGGTGACAGGAGAGGGTTCCATGCTGGAAAATGCTGCAGGTAAGAATTATGATTGTATTTCCTGTCAAGATATAGTATCTCTGAAAATAGTATCTCCCTTTTTATCATTGATTTGAGCAGGAAATGTGAGTTGAAATCTATGATCTTGTAGCTTGTTCCCTTTTATAGAAATCACTTGAAAATTTGGTTGGACTATCTTGTAGCTATTCACAGAATAGAACATAAGTGTTGGTGGACCAGTATAGAAATTCAGAGGTCAAATTTGGTTTACTTAGTATTTTAACTTGCTTTTCCAGACAAAAGTTTTGTTGCATCCCGGCGTTCCCCGTCTCCAGATAACTCTAAAGGCATCACGGTGGCTGCGGCCAAGTATTCCAGTGAGGATGCTGTGGTCCTGGTACAGTACACCATTGCCATAGTAGAGTACACCACACTGTGTGCCCCTCTGAAGGCAGCACTGGAGAGACAACATGAACTGGAGAGGGAGATTGAAGAGAATGAGCGGCTTAAGAGAGAGAAGGAGGCAGAGGTATGGTTGGTATGTGTGTGGCTATATTGGTGTATCTGTGTTGTATAGGGTGACCACAAAGTTGTTGTTTTTATTGATATTTTGATGTTGTGACTGAAATGAGTACAAGTTGCCAGCATATTTTTGTTACTCTTTTACCATACATGGTGCTATGGGGTCAATATGTGTAGTAATATTTCTTATTGACATAAAGGGAGCCTCAATTAATTAAACAAAATATGTAAAGACATGCTTTATTTTGTTTCTCTCTCCAGACCCCATTGTAAAAAATTTTCAGTGAACCATTACGGACATTTTCAGATGTTTTGTCCACAAAGGCATAACCTGACCTGTTATATGCATTTCATGGATGTCAAAACATTGTCAAATTATGCTGGGTTCACAAGTACATGTTAGATATATCATTACTTCTGTCCTATATCTGTTCTTTTTAGGACTCATCATTTATAATTTGCCAAATGGATGCATGCAGGGAATTTTAGAACAATGTTTTCAGATGTAAAGTGATTTATTAGGTATCCCAGCTATAACACCATTGTGCAAAACAATTATCAATGGAAATTGAAGATCTATTACACTCTTGTTGAAAATTCATATGAATATTGGTTAGATATTGTTGGTACTCTCCAGTGGTTGCACATTTGTGACAAAAATTTTTTGCATGTATATGTCAGATTTGGATAGCTTTTAGAACATGTTTTTACAGCAACAATTTAAGGACTTTTTAAAAATAACATTGAGGTAATGATTATCCCATTCCATCTCTTTGCAAATATAGGAGCAAGCAAAGGAGGAAAAGCTCAAGGTATTTAAGGGCATCATTTCATGTTATGAAGATTACAGTTATAATTATTGAAATTAACTAAAAGATGTAGATAATGATCTAAAACATAAGTAAAACAATACTATTACATAAGGCACTGGTGGTTATAGTAGCATGAGAAATGGAAAACATTTTGATTGTCCAATGAGCACTGCAAAATGAGTGAGAAAGCTGCTTGTAAAATGCCTTACTTAATGTATATAACATAATTGACAATAATGATAAAATGAAATGGTGATTGGGTTAATGTTTAATATTTAGTCTATTAATAACATGATTCCTGTTGCATGATTTAAAGGAGTTAGCAGCCAGGCTGAATATGAACACAAAGGTTGGGAACCTCTGCATGCAATTTTTTTTTTTTTTTTTTTTGCATGATTTACTCTTCTTTAAGAAATTGGAAGATAGATCATCACATTGTGAACTTTGTATAGGTGTATATAAATTTTTTCCCATTAAGTGTTACTTTTGGAGCAATTTTTATGAATTTGTTTCAATTTTGGTATCTTTTTTTATTTTGAAATTTCTAAGGCTTATTGGCATGACCAGAAAAAAAGCTACTTTAAAAGAACTTGTAAAAGTACAAAAAAAATGCTGTATGATCTGTCTTCTCTTGCAGCTGTGTCTGTCTGTCTGTTGTCTCCAGACAGGTTCTAGACTTCATATAGCAAAATATGTGCATTTTTCTGTATTTGATTTGCTTGCTTAGAGGAGCTGGTCCTATATGTAAACAACAGTGCTTCTTAGTCTAACTACAATTTCTAGACTAAGAAAATAAACATAAATGTGATGCCCTGGTGCTGTAGGTTGCATGTGGCTTGCTTGGGTAATTAATTGACTATACAAATTATGTCAGCTCAATTTGGCAACAAAAGGTGTACATTTTCAAGAGCATTGTGCACTTTTTGTACTGTGAACAGGTATATTATAAGTCACGCTCAGTGCCAGCTTTGTTACTTTAGCTCAAGCCTTAGAGGTATAAAATTGAAAGTGGAAAAAATGGGATTTAGGGCTCACTCTATTACACTGATTGCCAACTTTTCTTAAAACTATTTACTAGGTATTTGTGTCAATTTTATCACCTGAACTTTGTGCATCCATTCTTTCATCTTTTGAAATGTCTTCTGAGTGTTAAAGTTGTTGTTATGTTTGAAACATTGTCTTTCCTGGAGTGATCCTCTGTTTTATCAGGCCGCTGCTCTCCAGGGCAGTCCTTCTACAAAGCCACTCTCTCCAAACCAGGTAGTAAGCTAGTCTAAGAATCAGTTACTGTGGACATTTGTGTTTAAATTCTTATGTTATTGAAGCTAGAAGCTATTTTTAGATTCATATGATTATGTTTTTCATGCTTATTTTGTGTTGGAATTTGTGTTGTTGTTTGGTCTGTTACAATGTGATCCCTTTATGTAAGTGATCCTGATTGCAGGCTTGCATACTTTTGTTGCCATGCTTGAATTTAAATCAGTTTATAATTTCAGAATATATTGTTTTCATATTTATCTGTTTTTGATAAAAGTCAGTAATAATCTTGTGATAATATGGATTTTATTTGTCTTATATAACCTTTTGGTTTATTTATGAAAATAGAAGAAGAATATAGTTTAGCAATAATAGAAAAAACACTACCTAATAAGTGGCTGAATGAGTAATATCAACATAAATTTTGAAGTTATAAAGTAGTAGGTTGCAGAACTGCTGAAAAAGATACAAATCCAAAAGTTATTCATGTCAAATAACCATAAGACTGTTTGTCTACCTCTTGGCATTCAAATTTGAAAAGCAACAACATGTGACACTTCTGCTTTCTACCCTCCACAGGCTGAAGAGGCAGGAGCAGAGCAGGAGCAGGAACCAGAATTGGAGGAAGATCTCACAGAAGATGATCTTCCAAGGATTCAGGAGGAGGTCAATAAGCTACAGATGCAGTTTGATTCTGCAGTAGTTGAGAAACATTCTCTGGAAATAGAACTAGTGTCCATGAATGAGAGACTGAGGGCAGCCACAGAGATGTTGGAAAGGTAAATAAAATTATCCAGAATTTTGATTGTGTTGATTTTGAAGAATTTTTCTGTTTGATAAATGATCTGTATTTCCTAAGACCAGAAACTTGCAAACACATGCAAAAAATAAGATTCCACTGCCTTTCATTTTATGTTTAAAACTATTACCTGTTTTTTACATACATATATTTACATTTTTTCATTTAGTTTGAAGTCTCAGGAGCAGGAATGGCGACAACATGTCAGAGAAAATGACAGCAATGAGATGTTGATGGCTAATTGTATTGCTGCTGCTGCTTTCCTGACCTACTGTGGTCCTATGACTACTGACACCAGGTAGGTAATAACAACATGTTAAAGTGCCGTTCTTGTGGGAACTTCAGTTATATCACTTTAAGTGGAAATTCCAGTACATAATCTTATTTAAATGAACAAGAATTATATTTAATCTCTTTATTTAAATTTTTCTCAAAAATGGAAATGTAGTGTTTTTCTTTACACATTTTGACATGCAGCCAACATGGATACTTATTCTATGATGAAAAATGCTTTTGTCGAATTAGTAAAAATGTTTGAATTTTTCTATTTATGGTAATTATTCCTGAATTGACCTTAAACCCTCCCTATGTAAGAACACAGGTATATAAAAACATGTAATATATTACAGGAAAAGGATGGGAGAGTTTTTCATGTATGTGTGTGAACACCATGGTATGCCTATGCCCAGGAAGCAACTGTTCAGGAATCTTGAACTCATTGACTTCCTTTATGAAACTGTAAGTATATTCAGGCTAATAAGTCACTGTGACTTTGCAAAATGTTAACAATTTTCATCCCTTATTGATGAATGTAGAAAAATACATGTACATACTCTCAGTGCAGAAGATATTTTGCATAAAGGTTGTTGATTTTTTTCTTGTCAGATATGTATATGTGCAGATGTTATTGCAAACTTTACTGAAGTTAAGCTATGGAGTTAAATGAAATTTACAAGTATTTTAACAGTCTCCATGTAGAGGTTTAAACCAGTTCATAAATAATTTGATGGGTGGAGAAATGTTACTGTCAGTGCTCTGAAACTCAGGGTGAAATTTTAATAATCATCAACGAACTACTTATCTCATGTCCATCTATCTATGTAGACTGAAGTGAAGCAGCTAGAGATGAAGAAGCTCCCCATGACACGCCTGATGCTGGAGAATGCCTGCTTTATCATGCAGGAGGAGAGCAGCATGGCCTGGCCACTGTTATGTGATCCTACCAGCAGGGTTATTGACTGGATCAAGGGCTACCTCAAGGAGAAGAGCCTCATGGAGGTCAAATACCATGTGAGTGGAATTATTTAGATTGTATCAATGTATTTTATTATCATTTTTTTATTGCGGAACATGCCAGTGAATGTGCATTTATGCAGGCTCATGCCATTGCAAGAGATATGAGAAAGGAAAAAATTCAAAGTTTTTTTACAGAATTTATAAAATTTATCACGAATATACGGAATGTATGTTATTGTGCCTATAAGAAGTGATGGAGGGAAAAGGTTTTGACTTTCTACTTACTGTTTCCAGGAACTTCGCTCCCAGCTGGAGAACTGCCTGGCAGACGGCACACCTCTCCTGGTGACAGATGTCGATGTCAAAGAATTAGTCTGTGATGAAAGGTTTAGAAATGTCCTGCTCAAAAGAGCAAGGTTCCTCAGAGAGAAGACTGCTTTCAAGTTAATGGTAAGTAGAGTGATCAGCAGGAGGGGGGAAGGCCAGTAACACGTTTTAACATATGGTTGTTTGTCATTACATCATCCACAGTTCATACATAATAAGGTATCAAATCAAGTGATTCACAATACTCCGCATCAAACAGCACAAACAATATGATTGAGGTCAACAATTGAGGAACCTATTTCTGAGCTGCTAAAGTGTGTTTGCATAAGTTTTAATGTTATTATTGAAATGTCTAAAAGTGGCATAGAGAAAACTCCAAGGAATCCCCCTAAGGCCTTACAATTCAAACCCCATGTCAAGCAGTCAAGTAACCTTATATCAGATATAGGTGTGAGTCAGACATGATGGGTTTTTACATAATACAGTCTTCTGTAACTACATGGATATCCTGTATTCCAGGTGGGAGACCATGAGGTGGAATGTGAGCCCAAGTTCCGGCTGTACCTGCACACTACCAGTGAGCCCCACCACATCCCCCATGAGCTGGCTGCCTACGTGTCCTCCATCTTCTTCCACATGTGTAGAAATGACATGGAAGAGGAGCTGCTGGACAGGTTCATGGCTCTGGAGAAGGCCAGGCTGGAGGAGGAGAAGACCACTCTTATGCATGTACGTACATGGAAACTGCTGCATGTTTTTGTGCAAGTTTGCATGAATGCATGTGTATATGTGCATGGTTAGTATGTGCGATGTGTACACTTTGTACACATACCATGATTTCAAACCAGTTGTTGAGTAACTAAGATTAGTTCTATTGCCCAGGGGTTCTTCATTGCATTAAGTCATGCCTGTTGTCCACAAGTAAAGTTCCACTGGGGCATTTGTTATTGTATAAATACAAGTTTGTGTATTAGGTCACTTCTATGGTTAACAGAATTTTCTGATTTCTATTTCTAGGAGAAATTAGAATACATGCAGTTCTTCCACAAGATAGAGAAGCAGATGCGTGACCTGTTGTCCAGTGATGTGCGACTAATGAATGACTTAGCAGCCACAAAGAAATTGGCTGACATGAAAAAACAGTTTGATGAAACTTTGGAAAGGTAAAAATGAAAAGAGGAAGTTATTTTTCCAAATTGGGTTGATGCTTGAAGTTTGAGTTGGGATTTTGAGATATATCAGGAGTGTTTAGATAAATCAGAAGTTCCAACCTGAGTAGACACTCATCTTGTTAATAAATAAACAAAAATGTGCCTCACATTTAATCTTGTTTTAGAATGTTTCTTATATTGTATCATTTTTTTTCAGTCATTCAAGAGTGGAAGCTAATGAGCATTCTATCCTGCGTGCACGTGAAGGCTACAGAACAGTGGCAGCACGTGGTGCCGTGTGTTTTGATGCCATGCAGTACATGCGGGAGATCAACCCCATGTATCAGAACTCCTTCTGTCAGTTCTTAGAGGTTTATGATGCCGCCATCAACCACTCTGAGAGGTAGGTTATACAGCATGGATAGCTGATAAGTTGTAAAATATAACAGTTTCACAACTGGTTCCAGTCTAGTTTTTAGCCTTGCTTGAACTTCAGATGCAGATGGTTGAAACCTTGTTTAAAGTGTCCTTCAACTCAGTTTAGGAAAATCATTTGAAAATTGACCTGAAATTGACTTAAAATGTTGAATGAGTAGATTGTAAAAGTATAAAAAAATTTAGTTGCTAGATTAATATCAACATTTGAGTTTTGCATTTGAAATGTATAGATATCCACAAGACTGGTTATGACCATAACTTGCTACATTATGTGTTTATTTTGATACTCTAACAGCTTGATTGTGGAAAATAACATTTCTGTTGAAATTGATAATAATGCTTTTTTGGCACTTAGATTTGCTTTTTACTGTAACAGTGATGGTAACAAACTTTTTAAGGGTTTATTTGAAAATTCGAATTTTTGTTGTCCTGTTTTCAGAAAAAAATTAAATCATAAGATATGATGGCAAACAGATATTATAATTGTTTAGCAACTTTTCCAAAAAAATCTCACAAGTGAATTATTCTGTATATTGCAGTTGGGAGTTACAAGTTACATATTAAAAGTATACATTAATTTTCATAACTGATTCTGTAACTAGTGCATGGGGGAGTTCTTAACTCATAGATTTAACAATAAAAATCTTACATTTAGATTAAAATTGGTTTTGATGTTGTCGGGTGAATGCATGTAAAAGCATGTTATTTATATTGTGTATATTTGGATTTTTTATTGATTGTTAATACATCTACAAAACAGAAAATGAATTTAGAATTGGTAATAGATGTTTAGATTGCTTGCTTTATATGGGACTATGGTGGTGGTAATGTTGATGTATGTAGCATTTGTTATATACTATTTAGTGCTAAGCCAATGCCAGCTATGTAAGTAGTGTGTGCATGCCCAGACACACCCACTTCTAATTCAGTGCATTTTCTCTTAGTTAATCTTGGTTCCTGTCCATTCTCTTTTACCCAAAACACACTGGTGCATACCATATTTAAACCAAATGTTCAAATATGTATTGTAAACTGGATAGTATTCAGTTTGCTTGCATTACCACATACAGTGATTCTCTTGTTAAAATTGACATGGTTTACAGTCCACTTTCTTTTGTGCCATTTGATTTGAATATGGCTTGTAGCTCTGTGTGTAAAGACAACTAGAGTATAGCTTGGTCTTCAGTGGCCTGTTTCTGCAGGTATTTTAGTCAAATTTATCTAGCATTTTTTTTTTTCATTCTTATTACTCATAGCCTTTTTGCACTGAAATACCAAAGTTCCATCCCCTTTCCACAGACTGAATTATTTTTTCAGATTCTTTATTGGGCCTCTTGTTTGTGCTGAATGCATGTGATTGTATCCATTGTATGTCAGCTGTTCCCATCAAGTTTACCTGCATGGCTATGCTTCTTTATGTCCATTCCTTTTTTTTAAACCTCAGTACTTTAAATTGTAATTTTTATTTTTGATAGATATATGTAGTTTAGAAATTCTTATTTATTTATTATTAAATTTTTGTATTCTAGAAATTTAGTTGAATGCGATACAGTTCAGTTTAACATCTTTGTTTCCAAAACAATTTTCCTATAGTATTACATATTGTAATTTGTAAAATCTGTCTATTGAAAAAGTGTAACCATGTAACTTTTTGTTAGATCAGTTGCTTTACTGGTTGTATTGGCATTGAAGTTATTAAGTATATTAAACTAGTTGATGTAGTTAAATGTGTACTTGTACATTACAGTGTGGATAGTAAGAACAGTGCTTGCTTTGCTTTAAAGTAACATGTAGATAGATGGTATCTTTATTTATCTATTTTTTTTCTAACACAAAACATTTTAACCCAAAAGCCATTTAGATCAGTAAACATATTACAGGACAGCTTATTGGAAGATGATATGTGGGAATTGGAATATGTGTCTATTTTTGTTTCAGAGCTGCTGTAAAAGCTGTTGTAGAGAGACTGACCTACAATTCCTACATCACCACCTGTAGGTCACTGCTGGAGAAAGACAGGGCAGTGTTTTCCCTGCTGCTGGCCATTGAGGTATGTCTACTTCATGCCTAATGCTAATGGATTATATAATCTGAACCTAAGAGTGCCAACATGTATATTTTGTGGTATAAAAGCTTCTTTTTAATGAGTGAAAGACTGGGTGAAAACTGTTAGCTGGTTAGATTTTACAGATCTGAATAAACCATCAGCATGTTTCAAGTTGCAGTTAAAGAAAAAGAAATGGCATAATATCCTTCTCTTTATTAGGTGGAAGCTTCCCAAGGCAACATTGGTCTAGGTGAGCGAGAATACCTAATATCTCCCACATTTGGTCAAGTGATCATGACAGGCCTAGGAAAGACAAGCACTGATCCCAAATTTACGCAAGCTAAAAAGCCCTTTGATTGGATGTCAGAGGATCAGTTTGCCAATCTCCAGATTCTCGCGATGCACTATGACTGGTTTCAGGATATGTTTGAGCGCATGTCAAAGGATGGGCGCGAGACTCAGTGGAGAACGCTGTGCGAGTGTGATCTGCCAGAGCAGGCGTTGTTGCCAGACAAGATGGATGACCAGTATCTTCCCATGCAGAGACTGTCAGTGATCAGAGCTGTGAGGCCAGATAGACTGATGCAGGCTTCTACACTGTTTATAATTGCTGTGTTAGGAAAGAAGTAAGCAAGAGCTGTGTTTTTTTTTTTTATCATGTGATTTTTTTTAAAAAAAGTACATCATGAGCAAAGCAAGGCAGGATAAACAGCATATTAGAGGCAGAAAAGGGGAAATCACCAAACATAATTTTGATCCTGATTGTTATTTTCAGCATTTAACCTAATTTTTATGAATGATTTCTGTGATGATAAGTAAGTACATTAATGTAGGAAACATGCAGGTCATACTAAAGATTTCCAATGAAAGGAACACACTCACAACTTCATTTTCTGCAATAGCCACAAATTATTTCTTTAAACAGGTTTGTAGGAGATGTAGGTGTGGATCTCCCCATGTTACTGCGTCAAAGCAACATGGACATTCCAATCCTCCTGATGTACACAGATGAGTGCGAGACGGCAGAGACACTGTTCTCCGACTTTGCCCTTCGCAAACAGAGCAGGACTAGAGTTCTCACCATCAGTGACCCTGCCAGTGAGAAACATGCCAGGAAGTACATGATTAAAGGAATGAAAGAGGTAGGGATGGATCCTTGAGTAATTCTATATCAGTTTCAAGATGATGAAAGCTGCTCTTGTATGTTTCTTTCATTTATTGTTATATTTGTATAAATTGCACAATTCCTTAACAAATTTGATACCTATGTAGTATTTTGGCACTTGGTCTTAAACTATTTAATAAGTACTTTTAGGTTGTTTTTTCAAATGGCCTTTTTGATGACCACAAACTATCACTGTGGGGTCTGTAATAATGACACGGCTACTAACTGAAAGTGTTGTCTATTCCAGGGGCTGTGGGTTCTGCTTCACAATGCCCACAACTCCCCCCACTTACTGCAGAATATAGAGGCCATCCTGGAGGAGAACCTGGACACCATGGACCCCCAGTTCCGATGCTGGATATCTGTCCAAGCTGGGCACCCTAATGTGCCGGTCAGGATACTGCAGAATACAGTGAAAGTGTTGGTGGACTCACCAAAGGTAGGCTGGAGTTAATTTTGCAGATATTTTTCATTGAGCATTACAATAAGAAGTGCAAACTGATGGATTTTTAATTATGAGATACATGTTTCAGAAATATTCTATTTTTAATTCATGCTGGCAATTTAGTGTGTATCTTAATCTGAAATTGTGAAATACAAGACACTAAACATTTAATATCATGAATTATTTGGTATCGTAAATCATAAAATTTTTTATTTCTTCCTCATCTCACTTCACCTCACCTCCAGATCATGAAGGACAACCTGATACGGGCCTTCTCCTGGGTGGATGCAGACATATTGAAGCAGAGTTCCCGTCCTGAGTGGCCTGCCTTCCTGCATAATATATGCTACCTCCACGGCACCATAAGACTGAGGGCCAGGTTTGGCAAAGGAGGCTGGAACAACCACGAGGACTTCCTCAAGATTGGGAACAATGAACTTTTTGTAAGATTCAGAATATGTACTTGACTTATATTAAAAATTAGTTGTGTTAGAAGGCAAATCAACATTAAAATAACAGTGCTTCCTTAAATAAGAAAAAAGGGTTTTAAAGAATTAAAGATTATTCATGATATATTTAATGCTTGTTCTAGATTTTCTTTTAGAGTGACAAATTAAATTGTATAATACATGACATGATTGGCAGTCATTTGTAAATGATATAAACATGAGAGAATTTACTAAACCAAATTTAGAGAAATTTGTATTTTTTTTTCTACAGGATACTATTGATACAACAAAAAACTGTTGTCACCAGTGTGAATTGTTTTAAAAGACGTACTGTGACATCTTTATCTTCTTTTTATCACAGGAGGCTCTTGCCCTGGCTATAACAGAATTCCGTGATAACCTGACCTGTATTGGTCCAGATGGCAGTGCTGTTCCCAGGAATACTTCCTGGAATGGCATCAGATACATGCTTTCTGAGGTAAGTAATGGCATTGCTTTCAGAAATACTTTTTTGAGAAGCATTTTGAAATGAAATTTGGTAAAATATTTCTGAAATGAAATTGATGCATTCCTCAATTTACATTTCAATTTTTATGGCACTAAATGACAAAGTTGTGATTTTTTTATTTGACTGAAATTAATTTGATACTGAAATTATAATAAGCATAATGTGTTTAAGTATACTTGGATGATATAGATATGACTCCTAACAATATTTTCTTAATCTACAAAGTTTATATTTGCTGATTTTTTAAATTTTATTCATCATGCAGGTGATCTATGGCAGTTATGTGTCTGACCCGTATGACCAGCAGACCCTGAGTGCAATTATTGACTACTGGATCTCACCTAACGCAACCAAGAAAGACTTTGAGTTGGCCAGATGTGAGTGTTGGTTTGCAACTTAGGCTGTATATTCACAAGGAATAGTGTACTGGGGAACTTGGTCTAATTTGCATCCTCATTTTATATAAGACTTAATCCATTCTTTTATTTGTCACAACTGACATTTCAATCACACCATCTAAAGTATTAATATTGATGTGTGATGCCCTTTGTATCAAGATTGCACATTGATGTAATAATTTGAAAAGTTAATAGGTTTTAAGGTACTTTTGAATATTGAAGAATATGAAACAAGGAATTTTTTCATTTTTTTACGTCATTTGCGTAATAGTTAAATTTTACCAATGTTCATGTAATTTGTCAGTGATCTAAAAAATCTTTGATGTGTTGATATTTGCTTTTCTCTGCATAACAGTTTTATGGTCAAATACTAACATGTTTTATTTCCTCTTTACAGTGAAATACAGACATCCCCAAGCCTTCTTTGCCCCTCACATCCGACTGAATGCCCTGATGTCATCTTTAGAGGGGATTCCAAATCACTTCTTAGATGTGCCAGAGGCATGCCACTTACATCAGAGCTCAGAGGTAAGATAATATCTGAGTTTAGTACTTCATCTTTTTAAACTATGAATATTAGTGGAAAGGAAGATGTGTGTAAATGAATTTTAAAACTTTGCCTATTTAAAAAAAAAAATATTTTTAACTTCAAGTGATATAATTTTATGAACCACAGTATTATTAAAGAGGAATGAAAGCCATAAACTGTTCTGGAATATTTTTTATTCTGATGCAGAAGATAGGCAGGATTTGGAAACTTGATTTAAATAGTATAACCAGTCAGTCATTCGCCTTGAACTTACGTTACCTGTACCTTTTTTAAAAACTAATTTTCCAAAAATGACTTTTAAAAATTTTCTTTTTATGCACATTTCAAAATTAATACTGCATGTACCTTTTTTAACCAATTTTTCAAAAATGGCCTTAAAAAATTCTCCTTTTATGCACATTTCAAAATTAATACTACAATATGATTAATCTCTAATTACAATTTTCATTCAACTTATATGGTATGAAGTAACCTGTGGTTGTCATATGGTCTTCTGTCCCTCATTAACAAACTCCTACCATTTATTTAGTTAATGTGTCGTTTCATGAATCTCATAGTCCTTAATAATTTTAATTAACTAGTGGTTAAATGTGAATAGATTATCTTTCCTTTTTTAGATTTCTCTTCTGAATCAGTAGAAATCCTGATAATGTATTTTTTAATTAATAGAAATATTAACATTATTTTTTTCTTCACCTGAATACCTACCTTAGGCTGAGTATGTCTCATATTTTTAACTTATGATAAATCATTGTGCTGTGACTGTATTCTGTATGTGATGCACAGTGACACTGTTTTCAGTGGACTTGGTCAGCAATGCTATTGTTTCATTATAGGTTTCTAGAAATATATGGGGTAGACAGGTATTGTCTTCAATTTTGGCATTATGGATATGAAATATGTAGATTCCTGCATGCGCAGTGAGACTGTCTACTAATATTACCACCACTTTTTGCCAACTATTCTGTTGCAAATTACGAAAAGCTTATTTTATAAAACAACTAATTTACTAATATTTGATCAACAAAATCTCAGACTTGTGCAATTCTTTTGACATTTTTCTTCCATGTATTTTACTCAATGCCCTCCTGTCTTCCCCAGTATTATGTTGACCAACATCACAAAGCACTTCCACTTTTGAAATATATCAGATTGGTCCACAGCTACAGTATTATATATTCATTTATAGCAAGTCAGTTCCAAATTACATGGGGGGGTCAGTATCACTTTGATTTTAAAGACACGATAAATACTGCATGGTCATTAATGGATTGTTGAACTCACTTTATCTGGTAAGCCTTTGTCTTAAAGGTATACATTATTACAAGTGATTAAGATATGGGGAGTCCAACATATGTTGAGTGAACTGCACTTGACTCCAGCATGTACACACCACTTATTTATGCACTAAAATATAACCATGATCTTGTCTTGTTTGGTTGTGCCCCCTACAGTATGGTGCTAGCAAAGCCTTCTATGAGGCCCTCATGGATCGTGGGCTCAAGGGGTTTGAAGTGGTAATGTATTTGGTGTTCTCTATCACTAGAGGGCATGTTGTGTCTAATAGGCAAACTTATGTCAAGGTTCTGGTGCATTTCTTTATCAAAATAATTTTGTTCACATTTTTTTTCAATTTTTCAGCAATTTTGTTTTTGTCAAGGAATTAAGGGGATGAAATCAGCTGCAAGTAATATGCAGTTCATTTCTACCTCTGAAATGCATCAGAACCAGAATTTAATAATGC
This sequence comes from Lingula anatina, assembly GCF_051362555.1. Classification (NCBI taxonomy): domain Eukaryota; kingdom Metazoa; phylum Brachiopoda; class Lingulata; order Lingulida; family Lingulidae; genus Lingula; species Lingula anatina. The sequence goes on along the minus strand of NC_141767.1, from coordinate 62,535,655 downwards.
TTACAATAATGTCTAATATTTTGCATCAATTCAATGCTTCCATATATACATGCAATTATACATAAAACTTACGTATAGCTGCACATACACAGGAATTGAAAGCAGCCATTTACAGAACCTATATGGTTGTCTGCTGTGTGAAGAACTTGGTTGTGTACACATCAGGACTAACTTAAATCAGACAGACTAATTGACATCACCTGACAACATAGAGAATGACAGGGTGATATAAGTTAGTCTTGATGTGAACATGCTTTATATAATTCCTGTTGTATCCTGGTAGGGCAGAACACTAAAATACTTCTGCATGGCTTACCGTTTAACTGCCGCTAGTGATACATTGCTTTTATTTACAGTTTTGGGGAAATTCACTAAAATTTACTCATGACCCTCCTCAATCTCAACACACACACACACACACACACACACACACACACACACACACACACACACACATTCATCACTTTTAACAAAGAACAGGATTTCTTAAACATGGTATCAAATTTTATGGAAAAAAAATAGTTGTCTTAGTCACAAAACTGTCAACATGTAAAATCCCATTTTTATTCTTAAATTAACTGTGCCCATAAAAAAACTTCATGTCAAATGCCCACATCCATTTCAGTATACAGTGTGTTAGAAGAACCTAATTAGTAAGGAAGAAGGGATACATTTATTACTAACTTTTAGAGCTAGAATTATTATCTGCTACATATACTGCATGCATTAGGTAGCAAGGACTGCATACATATTCTGCTGAAGGTTTCTAAAAGCCTGTGACTATAATTGCTTACATTCAAATAGATATAGAAAAGTTAGTGACTTTGAAAAATATTGACTTCATATCTCACTCACCTGGGTGACTTACTTAGCTAATATATAGTTGTTTGAAGGTAAACTTAGCTGTAGATACCCATTCCTTGTTACTGCTCTACTTGGGATCTTCATACCTCTCATGATAGGCTAGCTTGTTGCAGCCACATACATACACACAATTCCAGTGTCACTCATTTTTGTTGTACAATTTCTGTTTACACAACTGGAAAACACAAATATAAGTTTGATTTGAATCAGAACTTTTGTCTTGTTTAATTTGTTTTATTTAATTTTCATAAATTGCACATTTATTTTAATACTTTTTTATAAATCACAGTTTGTCTAACTGGCATTTTAATAACAACACACATTTTGTATAACTAGCTTTTGATGATTAATAATAAAATCACATTTTTGTGATTCAAAATCTAAATAAATATAATATTTTAACCTCACCATAATTACACAGCCATAACATCACTGGATGGTATGCTAACATTTGAATGCTGATCGGTTTTATCATATGTGATTTCCCGTGTGTTTCCAGTGTCTGCTTGGAGATGACCAGTATGTATTTACCAGACTTAACAGGGTATTTGACAACATGCCGCAGTCAGAAAACCTCAGCCACAAACTTTTCCCTAGACCCCCTACTCCATTTGAAGGTAACAGTCATTGGTGACAATCACTCACTAAAGTTATGGCTGATGAATTAGAAATGATTTGTAATAATATGAAAATTGGAGTTATTTGTTGTAGATTGTTTGTATATGAAGATTATTGACTAAATTGTTCATTATTTATTCCTTTAGTCTTTATTGTTTTAGAATTTGGACTCATTCTAGTGTAATGGTTTTTATTATTGACTTACGTGTTGCTTTTATGAAATAAATTAACAAAATTGATCAATGCATTGTAGAATGGAAAACCAAACATTTAATAATGAACATAAGGTTATACTTTTCAATGGCTAAGCATGAGGTTTAGCTCAGCAGTAAAAAGTTTAAACTTAACTTTATGAAGCTGAACACCACAGAGATAAAATGACTTAAGTATTCTGTTTTCTTAATGATAAAGTCCACATTGTGTTTTGTGTCAGGTCCCCCCATAGCCCAGGTGAGCATGCACAGCCTGAACCCACAGATAGTAAACATGGGAGTGTTTGCCACAGCCAGCTTTGCTGCCATGAAGCTGAGGAAAGATGTAGAGCTGTGGGAGATCTGCCATACCACCATCCCTAAGGTGCCAAAGGCTTTCAGCAAGGTGGGTACTCTCATGTAGACTGTGTTCACAACTGAAATGAAATAGACACACAAAAGTTTTAAGTTGCATTGCTTCATGACATATAAAGATTACAAAGGGAACCCCCTGGGTCTTGGGGATCATAAGTTGTCTGGTTTTCTTCATATTGACTCATAAATTTCAGGTTAAGGTAATGCAGTAATGTAAAACTGATTTCAGGGGTAATAATGCTACTACAACTAATAATAATAATTATGTTGAGAAACTTGTCTTTACTTAGTTTATGAATTGAGTTCATTCATTTTAGGAATATGTCCTGGAGAAAATCAAGAAGAATGAGAGGATAGACCCTGAGGCTCCATTTTATCTGTGGATACAGAAAGAGTGTGAACAGATGCATGCTCTGCTCACTGATATCAAATCAACTCTTGTGGTAAGTATGACGTGCTGACAAAGTTTTTAAAAGCATCTTTTATCAAGATTTTTCATGAAGTATATTGGAGAGGTGCCCTTTAAAACAAAATTTGTTTTTAATTTAAATTGGGAAAAATTTGAATATATTTAAGATTTAAAAAATTCAGTCTGTTGTATGAGTTCTTAATCCTAGACTAGGAAACTTCCAGCTTCCTATATAAATCAGTCAGTCAAGTGAAGTGCGTATTCTTTCAGGCCATCAAGAACGCCTGTGAGCTGGGTACATTTGGTGACCAGTTGACTCCAGACATGATCCTGGCAGCAGACGACCTGTACCACATGAGGATACCAAGGACATGGTGTGCCCTGTCAGGTCACTCAGCGCCACCACAGAACTACCCACTTGGACAGTGGCTTACCTCACTGACTGAGAGAAATCAGCACTTTGAGAAGATCATTATCTTGGTGTGTATAAGCTTAAGGCCATGGTCAAATTTTGTTTGAATTTGAGAATAGTTGTACTGCTAAAGTCACATATTCTGTTTGTTCATTAAGCATGAACAAAAGTATCCTGAACAGTACAGATGATAAATTGTGGTAATTAATGTTGTAATTGAGACATTTGAAGCCTGGCACAAGAAGTATTCTATTGAAGTTGCACTTTTAAGGTGGCACTATTAAAATTGTTTGTACGATGTTTCAGGGCCGTGAGAAGATGCCTGCTTACTGGCTTGGTGCCTTCTTCAACCCCAAGGCTCTGTTAGCCTTACTGAAGCAAGACTCACACAAACACTACTCTGTGGATAGGTCAGGGTCTGTGGAGCCATTTGTCTTCCAGACAGAGATCACAGCCAGGGATAAAGACCATGTAAGTAGAATAAAGATAAGGTGAAGATTTCTTGAGCTTTAGGCAGTGTTTGTTTAGAACTTTAAGAAGAAAACATTCATACGGTGTGTCACCCTTGCAACTATGCTGCCATCTGGTAATAAGTTGCAGATATCTGTTGAGAAACTAAGAACATGGGCATACATACACCCACACTCATTGAGCAAGTCTATGAACCAAAAGTTTGAAGTTGAGTCAAAATTTTGTGTCTAATCTGAGCATGTACATGTGCATGTATAAATTTGACATATCATATTGTATATTTACAATTCAGTTACGAGATCCCCCACAAGAAGGCATGTTTGTATTTGGCCTGTACATGTGGGGCTGTGCCTGGGAGAAAACGACAGGAGAGCTGCTGGACCTGCCACCCAAACATGGCTGCACACCTTTGCCCGTCGTACACATCACGTGCTGGCCACAGTCCGAGAAACCAAACATCCAGGATCCAACACGAGCAGCAGAGACCTATGCATGTCCCTTGTTCCATTCACGCACTGCCCCACGCGACCCTATCATGGAGATTGATGTTAGGAGGGAGAACATTCCTGCCACTCGTTGGGCTCTGAGAGGACTGTCAGCCACCATTAGGCCTTATTAATTTCTGCCACCATCTTGTGATATGATCGCAGGACTTTTTTTAGGCACTGTAAACACTGCTGTTTTTGTTAAACAATTAACCTCAAGGTTATTCATGATTACAGTATTTACCAAAAGGATAATGCCACCATTTAAAATAAAGTAAACAAGGGTAATTAATACACAGCTTACTTGTTAAATAAAGCACTTGTTGTCCTGTTACCTTGCAGTGGTCATAGAAGGTTGACCTGGAGTTTCAAGGCTGAGTTTAATATGCCCGTAATTCTGGAGCCCTATTTACACAACAGTATTAAAGAATCCAGATTAAAGAACTGTAAGACTTTATATTAAAACCAAATGCTTTGCAAGATTGTTATCATCATTCCTTCCATGATTATACTTGATTGCCAAGGTTGACAGTTTTTCATCAACATTTAAAGAGCAAATATTCCGTCCAATAATTCTACTTTTATTCTGCTTTTTAAAAAGGTGGATATATTTGACTTTTGTTTTTTTTTAATGAATATTCCTTTTGATACAATGTGACTAAACTTAAATTTGATCAGTTATGAAATTAAAGGTAAACTGTTTTGTACAGATTTTATTTGTACAGATAATATTGTATATATTGATGTTTGAGGATTTATTTTTGTACATATATATTGCCATTTTAATATTGTTGGCTGTCAAAACTGAAGTGTGCCAGTGTGACCTTTCAAGGTTGTACATTAAATACTGCTTGAACCTGTTTAATATGTTGACGTCATAAAAGAAAAGAACTTTGGTCTTGACATTGTATTTTGTAAATAAAACTTAATCCACCACTTTGTGTTGTTGACATAGAAGTGTATATTTTTTGTTATTTTTTTGTTTACTTTGTATATGAATACACACAATAAATGCCAATTGGCTTAGTTTTTTCTGAAGTTTTCTGTGATCTTCAGGTTTATAAAATAAATAGATCTCTCTTCTTAATCTTGTTTTATTTGTGAAACTTGGAAAAAAATGACATTTCTTTTATCACATATTAAAATTGTCCAAGAAACCAAATGAGTTATTTAGTGCAATTAACTATGGTCATCTTTTGAAATTTCAGGATGACAAAGATTTTGCAGTTGGGATAATTTTATGTAATGCTGTGTGAAAAACAAATTTCAGTGTGGTAGAGATGCCATTTATATAATATTGTGTAGGCTTTTAGAGCTTACACAATATTACGATATAATATAGGTTTCTTGAAATCATAATTCATTTGTTGCATTTTAGGTTGCTCTTGAATAAAAATCAGCCAGCACAGAAGAATAATATGACAAGAAATAATGTAAAAGTAAAAAATAAGTTTATTTGGGTTCACAGGAATCTGATGAATGTGGCAAGACTAATGTCTTTGCCTGGAAATCTCTACCAAATTTACTTGTACAGAACATGTTCGTATGTTTAAAAACACATTGACTTGTCAGAAAACAAGGTGAAATTTCAAAACAAAATATCAACACGATGTATAAAATTATTCAAAAGGACCTGCCAACACAAACAATATATCAGGTTGAGTACATATATACAATGTCATAAGTACTTAGTACTACCCCAACAACAAAATGTTTTGTGATTCAAAGCACCAAAACCAAGTTAACTAATAAAAATAAAGTGTTAATTCTTTGATACAGTTACTCCACTTAACTGATATATAAAGTAGAAATCTCAAGACAGTTTGCAGTGGTCATCATGTTTTAATTTTGTTTCACAAGTTCATCTCCCAACATAAAATAAAACAATGGGAAAATTTCTTTATCTTTTTCAGTTTGTTAGAAAACATTTATGTGATTATACATACAACTCAGTGTTTGCTTAGGCAAAGCAAAGTTTAAGAAAAAACTTCTTAACTAAATGTGCATAACCAATAAAGAGCTTTGAATTCACAGTTTACAATCAATATTTAAAATGTCCTCTGAATGAAATCTGTAGATAATATTAAAATTCCAAAAAAATTTCCACTGCTTCGCTGATCACAAGATATGTCCAACTTTTTTATTGGATTGAATGACTTGTAAACAAAATGATAACAGTATATTAATTGAAATATCTTAGCAAACCAATCCTGACATCAGAACATGTGAAGGGCAAATTCTAGTAAAACAAATAACTGGTGGTAAATACATCAATAAAATTAGGTCAATTCAACTAAAACTGTCATTTGGCAAGTTTTTTAATGAAAAAATCTGGTAAGAAATCAAAATTAAAAAAAAAAAAAAAAATTACATGATCCCTGCAAACAAGTGCCATGATCCATCAGACACCACAGTGCAGACAGATAAATTCTGAACTGTGAATACTGCGAATCTTCTAACTGATAACAGACTACCACACTTACTGAGCAAATGTAGAACTGAGATTCAGAGATTTTTTTAAATTTATTACCCAAATAATTTCACATGAACAACAAATTATTCATTCAGTATCTACCTCTACCATGTACAACACCAAAGTTCATCACTGTACTGGTATCTGATTTTATGGTCTGCCCCCAAATATTGTAAATACAGTAACTACTTGGAAATATTCAAACAGATTTGACATGTTGGTAATTTAAAATTTCTCAAAAGCCAGCTTGGTTCAAATAAAAAAAATTTAGAGAAAATTCATATAATGAATAATGAAACAATATTGAATTTGTAAATCATTTGATATTGCAAGTAGCTACTGAATCATTATCATTTTCTACATTATGCACATCTGCATATATAATAATAAAAAGAAAGCTCCAAATCTTATTTAGTAACCATGCCTTCAACTCTATATATATTTATAGTTCTTATGAGTATCATCTTTTATTGCACACATTGGCAAAGTTTTCTATGCAGATAAAACAATCTACACATTCATTTAGCTGCCTTTTAAAAATGAGAATTGACTGACATTTAAACTTTCCTTTTTTAATTTTAAAAGCAAAACTCCTCATGAAAAGTCATGACTTAGGGTTTACCAACTAAAAATCATAAATGCGACCAGATTTATATACTGATATATATCAAAGAAGTTTGTATATGTCATTTCATACAATGCCATTTTGCAAAAGTTTTTTTCCCAAACACTTAAAACAATACAAATTATTATTTTTTTAATCCAAATTCTTGACAAACATAAAATCTCTAGCGTAAAATAATATTGGTATAACCAATAAAAACCTTACATACTCCTTATATAAATTGATTCAGTATAATAATTTAGATTTTTCAAATTTCTCTGTACTTAACTGGCATATTTAGGAAGCAGACTTCAAGTAAACCAAGATACCATACTAACTACAAACTGCTTCTACAGTACAGCTCACAGATAATGAGCACTCTAGTACTACCATTTTTTTCACATCTATCCACTTATTTAACAACCTCTGCAAACTGTTCAAAGAATACATAATTATACTTTGAACAAGGAGTGTTTCTAACACCTGAAATTGTAACTACAGTAATATACTACTAATATCTGTACAAGTCTTTAATGCATCTTGGCTTAAAGCATTTTTGTATAATAATAATTTGTTAGTCTTCTTATACTATGTATAATATGTATCTCATTACCTGGGTAATGTGGAAGCCCAAAGCGACCAGCACCATTGTGAATCAATAATAATAAATAAGCAAAAAAATGCATTATACATACATCATATGGGTATGATGAATATACAAAAATTACTAAATCATCTTACTGCCTTTATACCTTTTATATAAAGTTATACCTAAGCAGAGATATTTTACCCTTTAGATAATGGGATTGCCTCCAAAAATGAAACTATTCAGCATAATGATCCCACCCAGATATGCTTTTCTTCCATTTTAGATTTTTCATAATTGTGATACATAAAATGGCACATGGAGTTTAATCCACTGGCATAGTTACTGCTTTCACTTGTCCCTGATCATCTTACACGATGCAAAAGAGTTCATTAATAAAGCGCCTGTTGACCAAAAGTGAACTCAAGAAATTTGTTGCAATAATATAATTTTACCTATACACATTGATGACCATTATGTCACAGGGTGTCAGTGATTTGCATAGATCTATTCACAATTGCACCCAGAGATGAAAAATAGAACATACCTGTAGGCACTTGCTTGGTGTTAGTTCAAGACACAATATAGAAATGGCTACCACACAGGGTCACTTGACAGAAACGACTGAAGGACAATTAGAAATTCTTCATAAGGTCTAATTCTATGTCTATCTATGTATTGTTTTACATGGACTTGAATTTTGCCAGCCACTTCCAATTCACTGATCCAAGATAATTTCCAAGACTTAAAATGAGTTTTCAACATTAATTTTGAGGCAAAAAAAAAAATATAAAATATAAATTTTCTGCATTGACCTTGACCTTTCTGCCACATGACCTTTTTTCTGTGAGGGCTACCACTGGTGACTCCCCTCTGGAGCCACTTCTAGTTCTTCTGAAGATGGATATTCCACAGTGTATCTAAGCACCAGTTCCTTTGTCTCGCTAGGAGGAATTTCTAACTCCCACTCTATGTTATTTGCCCTGTTCACCCTCACAGGTCTGTTCTTCTCCTGCTTCTCTGGATGTTTTATACTGGGTTCAACAAGTGTCACCTACATTTTTGGGTAAAAAATAATTATGTGATTTGCTCAGTTTGCCACTGCTTTGAATCAAAAACACAAGTGACTACTTGATAACCCAATATTTTCAATGATCTTACTTGATTTACAGTAATCAATTTCAAGGTGTACTTCTTAAGTATTTACGAGACTTATTTATTTATTTATATATAAATATTAAATTTTTTATTTCTTTCTTTATTCATTTTGCAAAGTTACATTACCTTTATTTTTTCTTCTAAACTAAGAGGCAGTTGCTCTGTGACCAAGAGTTTTACTGAAGTTTGTCGTGTATTTTTAATCGACGTCACCTAAAAATGAGTGGGTCAGTGATAATGTAGAACTAGACACAGCTCACAACATCTACAGATCAAGCTGAATGAGATATAATACCAATTAAAATCTATAGTACAGAGTAATGAAGTTAAAATAAACTATAAAATATCACTATCATGACCAAATTTCCTGTGGGATGATATGTGTACAAACCTGCTTGTGTTGCATCTGTATACTTTTTGAAAACACTCCAGCCTCGTTCCGGTGTTTTACCAAAGGTTTATAGTCTACTTTTACATAGGGATCAACTCCTAATGAACAATAAAATTCTTCTGAAGGACTAACCGACTTTAAATCACTCTGAAATGAGGATATTATCATTATTTATTTTAATTATACTGCTGGTCACATGATGTCTTCTTTCACCTGTTTTAAAGAAAATATGACAACAAAATTAACACATAAAAGCAAATTAAACATTCATCTTAGAAATACACATCGATATAAATAGTACTGAGTAAATAAAACGTATCGATAGACCCCCAAATTGGATCTCTTCCAAATGCCAAATGTGGCTGGCCATCATAGTATGGTAATACGCAAAAGAAGGGGCGTTATATATATGATAAGTAACAGTAATAGCATATAGGTGGCAGTAGTGACAAGACACACACTAGTAATACCCCAAATCTGTAATAATTCTACAAGTAATCAGATGTTACCTTGGCAACAAAATTATTGTCCAGGAAGATGTTCATTGGTCCAGGAAGAAGTGCATAGGCGGAGTCATTTTTCACTTTGGCCTTCAGGAATGCATGGGCCGATTTTTTTGGCACACACTCGTAAGAAAAACTGGGTTTTAAATCCAAAATGGCCACTGTTACTTTGTGAGCATTATTATCACAAGGAATGGTTGAGAAGCGAGGGATGTCATAGCTAGCACTAACCATGCTTTCCCGCACCTGAAAAAGTGACGTATCAAAAGTCAAATGAGAATCATTTCATTTTTTAATATGTAAAATATTTGGTCTAATAGAATGATATATTACCACTTTCTTACCTCTTTATTTATTCATTTGTGAAATAAAAAGTATCACTATCATGAAAATATTTCAAGCTCACTGGCAATTTTTAATAATTAATGCCCGATTAGTGAAAAGGGATGTTGTTACTGAACTGGGGCAAATCAAACACCAAGCTACAGCTTCAGAATATGCTACACACTAGATACTGTTAGTTGATTATGGTTTATCCCTTTCTCTCTCACACATCAGCATATGCTCTTACAAACATACATGCTTTTTTCTTTTCGCATAGTTATATATATATGTTCTAAAGATACATATAAACTTGGGGATTTCAGAGTAAAAGGAAAAAAACAACAACTAGCTGAAAATCTTAGTTGCCACATTTAGGCAGTTTGTAGCTAAAGCTGTAAAGATGCAACCTAGATTTAGATACATGGAAAAGAAAACCATTTTGAAATCAACTCTCTGAGCATATTTTTATGTATGTTTTTTACCACATTAATTCATCTCAATGCAAAACAAAATGCATAAAGGCCTTTAGTAAAAGACAAAAAAAAAGCCCCGTTGCATGATAAAAGTTTTCAGTCTTGGTTCTGATTTATGACCTGCGCCCCTGCTTTCTTGCAAACCTACTGTACCTCTGTACTGGCTACTGTCATTTCTACTGACTCTTCATGATTCTCTAAATCAAAATTGGCTGCCATTCCATCCATCATTTCCTCAGACCCTAAGTTCTGTCCTGGTGGAGCCAAGGTTCTGGGGGAATTTTTCTCTTGAGAACGGAATGAACCACTTGTGCGTTTGGCTTTCCGTGGTGATCTATACAGGCTGCAGTAAATAAGGTAGTGAAAGGAAGATGAGGACAGATTGTGGTGACAACAACCCTACATGTCCTACTTGGAAGAAAACTAAACAGAACAGTGGCAGCAATGGGAATGACCTATATAGAAAACAAACTAAAGGTACATTGTTTGCGGTGGCAGCGGTGGGATCAGGCAGGAAACACATGCTTCAGCTGCAAAGATTACAAAGAAACTCGACTGTGCCTGAAAATGATGGCAAGCTCAAACAAGGCGAACATGCAGTGGAAGTGGAGTTTTTTCCCCCCAATGAATACCTTGGATTTTCTATGGCTGACATCTGGTTGAGGCTCAGACCTTCTTTGAAGTGAAGGACTTCCTATATCTGACAATTCTTCAAGGTCTAGGTCTAAGTCAATACAGTTTTCTACAGGTGGATCTCTCCATGATATTTTTTTCTGTTTATAAGATTTTATGTGCCTAAAAAGAATTCTTAGCATATATTTTTGATTTCTTAATTATGCAAGCCTGGAAGAATCCAATATTAGGCCTCTAGTTGTACTGAGAATATCTTCATATCCATGAATGCCCTAAAAGAAAAAGCAAGAAATGTAAAACGTCACTCTGCTGACAAATACGTCCTTTCATTCTTAACTATGAACCAAATAAACTCGCTCTCTCTTTCTCTCTCAGTCTCTCTCATTTTCCTAAAATGGCATGCAACTTAACGTGTCTGAAAAGGGACAAACAAGCAGAAATAAGCACAAATACATGCATATATGCACAATCAAACATGTAGAGTTATACCCATATACATATTAGTTCATCAATTAGTGCAATACTTAAAGCATGTTCTGAACCACACTATTTCCCACTTTGTCAAAAAAAAAAAATAATAATAATAATAATCAGAAAATTTTTTAAAAATTAATAGAACAGCAGCTTCAAATAAAATTTGAGGTACCCTTACACAAAATTTGACCGGGTAGCTGTTCATGCAGTCTGTGCCAAAAACTTTTCAGGCTACTAGCCCTTAAGGCAATCAGGTATCTACAAGTGGGCTAGTGTTTAAAAAAAATCAACTTATTACTAGCCCGTTGCCTCTTTATTTTTTATGTTGGCAATTTCCTTGGGCTAGTACCTTATAACACAGACTGTTCATGATTCTAAAATCACTTGGCAATACTTTTTACAATGATATTCCCACATGCTTCCCAACGGTACATTTTACCTCACACCACAGAAAGCTTGGATTATTTCTTAATCAGAATCCAACTTGCCTGAGAAACCATACAGTTTCTGCTGAAGTTCACAACAAAATATAAATCATTTGAGGTTAGTTATAATGTGCCCCCATCTACTAGGTTAGTGCTAATTGTAAAGAAAATTCAAAGAAAAAAAATCCCTAAAACCAATTTAAGGATGAGATCTGGTTAATGGCTTATCGTTCCACCTTTTCCGCCTAGGTGCTGTGGGCATGCTGCCAGGACAACTTCATTAGTTAGCTACAGCTGAAGAAAACCACATGGAAGTCTCAGAACCTTGAGGGATACAATCACCATTTCTTTTTAATTTTAAAGGAAGGTTCATTTGTGTATGAGCCAAAAGCTCAGAAGGGGAGAGGAAGGGGTAACTTGTCATATATTTCACACCTCTGTAACAAGCTGAACAGCCTCAATCCTCTCAGACTGGTTGTAACAAGCACCAAACATCATAGGAACTGGCTCTACTTCTTCTTCATCCATACACACTGGCGGTTCATGATGAATGCTTTTTCTCAGACCTAAGAACTTTCTTAAAGGTCCCATGGGCTCCATACCACCATAGTGCCTTTACAAAAACAAGTGCACATTTGGTGTTTATATCTAAAAACATATGTCTGGTATTTTTAAAAAACTAAATGAAATGTCTGTATTTAGGGTTCTAGGCTGTGGTTGCAAATCCCATTAGTATATAGAAAACTTGCTCCCAAGTGATTTTTCAAGCAAAAGAAAAATTATTTAGGCCAAAAATTCCTAAAACAACTTTCTTTGGCAAAATAAAATTGGTTAAAAAATATTTCAAACTGTTTGCAAATTCATTAATGAAATGATGCAAACTTATTTTTAAGAAAAAAAAATGTTATGTTTACTGTAGCATCTTGGCATGACAGCTTGGCAAATATGAAAAAAGTCTACAGTAACGTCCAATATGTACATGACAGTTCAAAAGGCATATTTGGAGATATGCCAATTGACAATGTAAAATTATTACTAAAAATACTACTTTGTCTCTCTCTTTTGCTCATCTATCATCTAAAATGACAGAACTCCATCCTTGAGAAAGACTTGAATAGTAATTCTCAATGCCATGTGGACATGACAGTTCACATCGCTAACTGGCCTTTCTGCGTCATGTTACTACCAACAAAAATGCTGCAATAAAATATCTTTCCAAACAAAATACCTTTATATCAAAAATAGCATAGCGTTTTGACTTAAAGTCTGGCTATATAACTAGAATTATCAAATCAAAATCTTAACATTTAATTTAATAGATTAACTGATTCTATGTAGTTATTAGTATGATTTAAAGTGTAAAATATAAATATCAAAAAGAAATGTTATATCTGCTGATACCCATAAATGACATTTTTCAAAAGCAGTAGTAGAATTTAAAACCAATTTAATATGTTTCTACACCTATATAAATATAACTAAAATATTATTTATACCCTTTTGGCTTAAAAGTGAGTCGTAATGTCCCTAAGTCTGGAACACTGCCCCCAACACTAGGTGTCGCTGTAGACAAAGAGAGCTTGGCATCCACCCAGTCTTCCCCTGTGGCTTGCTGGATAAGACCAAAATAGTGGATCTGAAAATAAAAACAAGGAATATACCCAAAACTTATGTGAGGTACTAGATACATAACAATGTAAAAACAACAAGAAAAAACACAAACTGACATTTTAAGATGCCTGGAATGATGAAATTAATTATTTTCCCCATCAATCCCTGTAGAGCACAAATATCTGCATTTCCCCAAAAGTCTAAAAAAAAATGATATAAACTTTCTTTTTTTTTTTTGGGGGGGGGGGGGAATAAACTTTTTTATAGTAGAGTATACTGGAGAACTTTGATTTGTAACTGATATTTTTAGTAAGGGTGGATTTAATATCAAGCCTGTTTTGTGTTTTTTAGCATGTTAATCATCATAGCATTACCACAAGGGTTGATGATATCTTAAGAGTGACCAGAATTAGACAGCACCTGACTTCTGTTGAGTTTCTCACCTTCATCAGTCCATCATCACTGAACACTCTCAGGTCATACTTAGGTGACCAGCTTGCTCTGTAGACTATATAAGACACCAATAACTTCACCGGCTTGGCTTCCTTTACCTCCACAAGAATGGAGGCCTCCCTAGAAAATAAAATCAAACATTTTTTCAGTGCTGGTTTTGTGCCTAAATGGACAAGATCAAATAATAAAATTATTTTACACTCTCAAAGTGGAAGAAGAAAAACAATGTTATGCAAGGATTATTTTAACAATGTTAACAATAGTCCATTTTGCTTGAATAATTTGAATGACCAGCTTACATTGGCATCATGGCAACTTTATATATTAATGACAGATATATATATTTATATATACATAAATCACAAATTTCCTGAAAAATCAGTCTTAATTCTTTAATTGAGTGAATCAAGAAAAGTCAATGCCATGAAGAATTAAAGTACCCATTTTGTTATTTAAAAAAAAAAAAAGAAATTCAGCCGTCCTTTATCATCGTCAAAAAACAGAACACAGACAAATGTCAATTTCTATCCATTCCATTCTATACCAACAGCATTTTTATCTCTCCACAATTTGCTAATCTCATAGACATCTACAATATAATGACTCTTTGGTAAATTTACGGAATTTTATATATTGACTTCTCTGCTCTCTGCTTTCTATTTCTACATTTGTGAGCAGTCTGTATAGGCATGCTTGTGCCAATACGTGTTAACGTCATATTTATATGCATCAGTGACTGCCATTCATGAATATTTCAACACATGATCACACTGCCATTGGTTTCCTTGAAGGCGCAATACGCCTATATCAGACATTATCAGTGGTTGGTTCAATGAACCATGCATTTTCCTGTCTGCTTATGGAGCTTTCCACTGAACAAGTGTCACTATAAAGAGTGACAAACCACATGATGGAATCAAAAATGACTACAACTTGGTTGCATGATGGGATGTTTCCCACAAGTAGCATTTTAAAGACCTATGTGTGGTCAGATTGTGTCACTTTGTATCTTTTTATAAAAAGCTTAAGACAGGGGACATAAGCTGAAGAAAATGAAAGAAAACGTATTGTGTGTATTTCTCTAGACTATCATTTGCAAGAGCCCACAGTCTAAAACAAAGATCCTCCTATAGTAGTAATTATAACATGGTGTTTATATCACCTTTCTATTAGTATTTAGCAACAAAAAAGAACATGATGAAACAAATTTGTACCTCTTGATCAAAGTTGAAAAAAATCAATTTTCCTCTAATATAAAATGTTTCAGTATGCAGTAAGATCAACCCTCTTCAATGGTATCACATCAAACATATGACAGCATACTATTCAGAATTGAGATGAATAATTTATGTCTTCATCCTTATCTGATAAATTATATGAATCTACTCAGAATGGCTGCTCCTCTTTAAATGAGCTCAAAAGCCCATGCAATCACATTCTTTTTTATGGCACTTGAAAAACCGATCCAAGTAAAAATGACAATTTTCCCAATATTAGCTCCCCAGGCTGAGGAGAATTAACAGTATATTAAAATTTTCCACAGACACTCCTCATTTTTTGGAAAGGCAAAGGGTTATTGGTTGTGCAGATAAATTCTAAATGAAGTCTGAATTACAGGGTGAACCTATTTGGACATTGCAAACAAATACTATTAATCCCTTAAGAAATGCAGCAAGTCTCAAATGCTTTTCGCAAGATAATAAACAACACACAGGCCCATAGGAAAGGGGGGATTTGAAAGTTTCACCCTTATGGCCAGAAAAGATATACCTTGCATCAAAATTTGATGGAGGTTTTAATTAATTTCTTTCGCTGGTCAACTAAGGTTGTTAAATGGTCCACTTTCTCAGAAAAAGAACCCACATTTGAAAAGGCTAGATACAGGCCTGATGCATAATGATAGATGAACTGCAATTGCCCCAACAGATATACAGTATTAAAGGCATTTGTATACCCAATAGTATTAATATCCCTGAAGATGTCATAAGTCAGTGTTCCATACTAAGTGTTGATTTCCTTGTTTTATATGAAAGGCTTTTAACACATCAAGTTAGCATCACAAAATAAGATATGGAGGTCAAGTATATTCAGGGTACAGAAAAGAATGCCATATCGCTCCAGATTATTTGAATTTTTGACTGATGTATTTGGGTGTAATATCCTTTTACAATAATTCCACCTGTGTGTATCATTTCATCAATCCACTGCAAACTTTCAAGTTATACATTTTCATCTGCTACATCAGCCATAAGTTATCACAAAAGTTTATATACCTTTCAACTAAACATATCTGCATGAAATACAGGAATAACCAACCCACTGAGTGTTTCCTTAATACTTTTATCATCTGCTGATATCTGAGTTATTACTGCAGTTTAGCTTGTTGAAGTAAATGTTACCACAATAAATAAAATAAGAAACACCCTACTCTAAAAAAAGTATCTCCAGATGCTGTTTACTCTCTATACAGATACCAATACAAATTACAATCAAGTAGATATATCGAATAACAAAAAAAATTAGGTACAAAACAAGAAATGATTTTAGAGCTGTACACCTTCATCTGAATCTTATCACATCATCCAGTCAGGCACACTGTCTCATCAAGATGAAAACTCTCCTCAAGTTTCCTTACAACTTACAAATGGGTATATGTATTTCCACAGCCATATTGAAGCAAGTAGTTACTAGTAGCAGTTGCTAATTTGCAAAGGGCTGCAGACTCTCAAGTAGAGGCCATGATGAGGCAAGGCAGTCAGTTTGGACATCAAGATTAGTGAAAAAAATGTACAATTTTTTTTTGCAAAATGTGGCTTTGTTAATCCAATCTCTAGTCAACATGCGCAAAACAATGTTAAATGCCACGTTGCTTCTATTTTGTTTTGTTAAGGTTCCATTATTCACAGGCTGGTCTAATTTAAATAAATACAAAATATTTAGATCTATACTTCGTTTTATTTTTATATTCCTTTTATTTTATTTTATACAATTTCTTTTTTATTTATTATACCAAATATATGGTAATATACCACACAAGCAATATCAGCAGTACCATAAAGATTTTACAACATGTGGTCGATTGATAATTACATAGAGCTATAACTGGAGGGAAAGGACAGGTGGAACAAGCTAATGAACTTTCAAACAAAATTTCCAGCAATAACAATATCAGCTACTTCACTCTATTTATGTATTTTAAGAAAACAGAGGCCATGTTCAAAATCAACACTCTCTGCTGGGTAGGCTATTCAAAGGCACTTGACCCCTGTTTGCCCAGTATAACTTGTACACACTTCTTACAGCAGATAAACCATGAAATAAATACAAAACAAACACTGTTCATGACCGTTAAGTGCCCATATTGGCTACTTTGGTTCACAATGGCCAATTTTATTGGAAAGAAACAGCAGATTGACAGCAGGGTATACAATCCTTCATAATCTTATCAGACACGGTTGAAATAGTTCACAGCCTTGGAATTCACCTTCAGGTAAAACATTTCAAAAACAAACACCATAATATCTTTTCTTGCAGAAATAGATCTATATTAAGGCTTCACACCAATGGACCAAAGTTTTCTCTCCCCCTCTACCCCAGCCCCTGCTTTCTGAAGACATTACATTTAGATCGATAACTTATAATTTGCTTCAGTGTTAACCTTGTTTCCATGTGAACTTGATGTGCACTATACATCTTTTTCTCTTCAAGCTATGGAGCACATCCAAAACTAATGATAAAACTAGGCAACTACTCAACTTCATCTACAAAGCGATAATTAAATTTCTAGAATTTGTATCCTCTGGGATCAGATACAGATAGAGGGTCTGAATAAAAGTGATCAAAATATTGTCTCCTGAGAGAAAATACAACGTACCTTAAATACATATGATAGTAAGAACAAAGCCCACAAGCCCCCAATTATTCTTTTTAAAAGAAAAAATATAGCTCGTAGCAAAAGCATCCCATTCATTCATTTTTTTGCTGGGGTAACCGTACAACGTTAGTTTTTGATATGAACTTATCTTGGCCACTAAGTGACCAAATAAATGGTCAAATATTCAAATATTACATTGAAATATTGGGAAGTGTTGGTGTTGGAATGTGATCCAGCCAGAGTTTATAATAAAATATAAGTTGCATATTATCTGGTTGACCCAGTACGTCCCCCAATAAAGTAGGGGGTGCAAGTGGGAGAGGGGGAGGAAGAGGGGTGCATGTATCCATTCCTCTAAATTTTAGACGTTTGAATTTTCTACAGCGTTTCTAGAGGGCATGATAGCTCTACAGCAAGAGAGATTTGCATTGATGCCTATGGTGAAAATTTCTCCTAGTCAAACCATCCTCTCAGATAGGTCAATTCAATTTGACTAGAAACACGAATTATGCATCAATCCTGGATTCTGACATACAATATTTTCTTGTAACACCTTTCAAGTTAACAAATCCCTCATTAAGAATGAATGAAGCTAACTATTTGTTTTACAAACAAGCTGATTTTTACAGTTGACCTATG
Organism: Lingula anatina; assembly: GCF_051362555.1. Lineage (NCBI taxonomy): Eukaryota > Metazoa > Brachiopoda > Lingulata > Lingulida > Lingulidae > Lingula > Lingula anatina. Next base: position 62,517,209 of record NC_141767.1, on the reverse strand, counting down.
ATTCTCCCAATCCATACAAGATATTTGTTCAAAAGGAAAAATGTGTGATAGGTTGTATTCAGTACTTTGTTAAATTCAACAAAGTTTAGAGCTTCCCAGATGTTGATCAAGGAAATGGAATAAGTTGTGACTGACAATCAAAATGAAATTGTCAACAGAATAATCTGAGCAGGGTCTGAATGTTCACTTAAAAGCAGAATACAAGCTTTATAATATATTGATTGGTTTTTAAATAAATAAAAAAATGGGCCAAAGTATGACAAGATTTTAAACTTTCATTTTTATTTGACTAAATAACTACTTTTAAAGATATTCTAAATTGAATTTCCCTCATTAAACAAAAAATTATTCTCCTACTCACAAATAACTACATGTCCAGTCCTTGCACTTTGATTCAATGTTTTATACTATTTCTAATTAAATAATTTTTCTAAATGTCTGGCAAGACATTTAGATCAACGTCTTCCTGTACATCATAGAAGAAAATATTGACAAGCAGTGCACTGACAAGGGGTTTTATCATTTTTTACGGTCTTTGGAAAAATGCATAGCTTTGACAGATATACAGACATGACAGATATACAGATATGACATTGAAATATATTTAAACGCATTTTGTATACCTTAAAGAAAAAGTGTCAAAACAATAATTTTACCTAGCTAAAGTTAATTACCTCTAACAGCATTTAAAGAAAATTTACAACTTGTCTAATGCATTGCTTATTTATCAAAATCCACAATTTTTAACATATATCACAATCTATTTGCCTTATATGACCTTACTCCAGCTCCAGCACAAGATCAGTCAATGATAATGATAAAAAACAACATCTGCAGCAGGTCAGAAGACACATCCATATCACATTCCACTGGGCATTCATACAAGTTTGTATTATCGACTCCCTTAGAGAGAAGTGCCCAGACAATTGTGCAGAGAAGTACCTACTACACTGTATTGACCTAGCACTGTTTTTTAATACAAAATCCTTTTGATTTGACACAGATATTCTGTAAACACTGCATGCATATATTAATCATGTTTTGTCATTTAGTTAAAAGGAGATTCTTAGCATTTGCGTCAATGAACATTTTAAAATTCTACAAAATAAAAGGTGCAAATAGTGAATCTTTTCTGTGGTTTCCATTTCTTTTCACCTTGCCAAGCTGACAATTAAGACTGTCACCATATTGTATGCCAATACATCTTATATGGTCTCATTGTCAGTCCTACTGCTAAATATAGCTACTATCTATTAACATGACAGTATCGGCAGGATGATGGCGTATTGGCAGTTTTTTATGTATTTAACAGTGCTCTGTCTCTAGCTGTATGTACTTAATAAGCCTTCCTCCCCGGGGAACACTTAAGCACAAATGAAATACCAATAGCATGTCATTGACTTTATACACTAATATTGTGTAAAAGTAACCAGGCAAATTCAATACAGGCTTCTATTTAAATATCATAAGGTCTTTACATTTGGACTTTTTATATCAGGTTGTTCTATTTTGGCTTTTACCTTGAGATACTTTCTCCAGATGAGTTTTGAATATCACGGAGGTTGCTCTGTAGTGCTAAAATTTGCTGCCGCAATTTTTCCAACTCTTGTGTCAAGTCATGGAGTGTTTCATCGAGCCTTGATGCTTGTTTTTCATAGAAGTCAAAAAATCCACTCATCCCTGAGAGAAGTCCATCATCCAACATACCACACAATGCAACAGGCTGTCCTTCCTAAAATTAAACAAATCCATGACAGCTCGTACTGATATCTTGCTCATTCTAATTAAAACAGACAGTCAAATCCAAATAATATATCTTATAAAATAAAAGCTTATCATACCCCAATAAATTAACAATTAAAGTACAAATGTAAATTAATTTCCCCTTAAATAATTGTAATTTTGAAAACCTATTTAGTGTACTTGTATTTGGCTATATGACTTTTCTTCTTATTTCATTCCTGTGTTCTTCAAACGAAAGTTAAAGTCTATAATGTCATCTTCTCCAGGTGACCATAATTTTTAACGTTTGATTGCTATACAGGTTTTTTCTTGTATCATTCTAACAGATGAATGAAATAGATAATCTAACAGGTTCCATTGATTACAAAGAGAGAAATCAATCAAGTATGTGCAAATATGGATATTGAGTATGTAATTGAGCCTTGTTTTTCATGTCAACTCTGCACAGACAGAGGGTAAAATGTGTACTGTGTACTTCAGATATACACACACTATTTACATACACATACTAAGTAAATAAATACACAGTAATTGGATAGGAATAGATGATTTTAGGTCTATGGCCAAGTAGGCATTAAAACAATTTCTGTGACAATTTTCTCTTTTTTTAATATGCATGGCATAAAACAGTGTTTCAAAAATTGTTTTTGGCTTATTCAGAAATTTGTTTGTTGTGGCCATGGACGAGTTCAAAATATCCAATAAATGTTCAAAAGAAGAGGCCCCTTTCAATGTCGTCTTACCTTATTTTTCCCTGCATCTTTCGTTAAGCTGTCTGCAAATCCATTCAAAACATCTTTCTGTTTCTGTGTCCGCTGTTGTCTGGCAACTAAAAAACCTTCTTTTTTCCTTGCTTCTTTTAGTTCTTGTTCTAATTCTTTCTGTTTTTCACTTTTCTCAGCCTGGTCTGGCACAACATGCTTCACTTGGAATGATACCTCACTTATAGTAGCAGGCCCTTTACCTTCAACCCTATGTAAAATAATCAAAATAATCATAATCAAATTGTGAATTAAACACATATAATGTTAACAAGTAATGCTAATCACATAATCCCTTGGAACTGAGTGATTTGTGTCAAGAAAACCAAGCTTTATGTAGTAATAAACTTGCAGCAATGCATCTTATTCAGCCAGTGCTGTCAGTGTTTCTGTCTAACACAACCCTGATCATATGCAATAATTACTTTCATAAATGATTAATTTTATTTTACACAAAAACATAGCATATTCCCAACCCCAGTATTATTTAATTGCAATCTATCCTTTTTGCAACTGCACTATAATTTCTCCATTCAGTCATGTGAAGCTGCAATCAAGTGTCTCAGCTTTAGTTCAACCTGATATCTATGGCTTTACTATTCTATGGATTAGTGTAAAGCTATAGTAAATGATCTCGGCATATATTTATAACCTTTCATTATCCCTACATAATAATACACATTTCGTACCCTTTAATTGCATGGCATGGCATGTCAATCATTCTAACGATATAGATGTAATCATAGTTAACCTGCTCATTTCCTTTAATGATGTACAATTGCAGAATTCTAACATATGGTCCAGCATGGCAGGTACACAGAATACACTAAGACAGAAATGAGGAAAAAGAAAAATTCTGTTTCCTGCCTTGCATTATCCAGTAACACATTCTTAAATCACCCACCTAAAAGCGAACAAATAAAAAAGTGCAAATGATGCAATGATGATGACAAGGAACCTCAAATTGCCGCAAAATGTTGGGAGCATAACAATATCTACTAAAATATGAAGATCTGAAAACAGTTCAAGAGCACACCTTTATTTTAAGTTCACACTGAAAATATGTCTTTTCCTGTTCAACTTTCCAAGAAGTTCTTATCACAGCTCTACTATATACCAAACTGGCTTGTACACCTTGAAACGTACTGGTCCAACACTTCAGAAAATGTATTGCTTATCCAGCAGAGAGTATACTTCAGGATGCAAACATCATTAGAACGCTACATTAGGGTGTCAGAAGGTTGCATTTTCAAAATACCACTTTCATTTCTTTATCAACATCTTGGAAGAGAATTCTAAACTTCCCTCCCTGATTAGATACAACATATCACGTAACACCGACATTAACTAGACTTACTTTTTTTTTCTAAACTGATCGTTACATTTGTTCTGGTATGGTTTGGGTTCTTTAAATCAAAGGTTGCATTTGAAAGCTTTTTAAGCCTAATGAGGCCCAGGTGTACCCAGAATGTCTTTTACACAACTGATCAGCAATTTGACTTTTGACATGTTTGCTGCATCCATGGCATTTTCACCTCTGTTGGGCGGTGATACAACAGCGGGGTATACACAGTTTGCGTAGGTTTATCTTGCCAGATTGATCAGCTTCTTTTTATTTCAATATTTAGACTTGGGTGCCTTAAGTCATCATGTATCGGTCATAATAAAGCACCTTGATGTAACGCATACCAGAATTTATTCTAACAAAATTGATTTCAAGCTTATTTTCTTCTTTTCTCTGAGTGCGTATCTGTCAGCCTGTGGTGAGCAGGGGAATCAAGCAAAGCAGACACCATTGCATGTTATAGGATAATATGTCTGCTCAAAATTCCCAATACTAGGACCTACAACAGTACTATAGGAGCTTCGTTTCTATCGTTTGTCTCATCTGGGCTGGTCAATTAAGCAGTTAACTACAGTATATAGCTCAAAGATGTTCAGCCTTGCACAGAAATCCATATCCAAGGTTCAACCGTGTGTACTCTGCCAGAAACATGAATAATTCTGAACAACTATTGATTATTCTATTTTAGGGCCTTTACCAGAGCACGGTAGGCCTCGGGAAAGTATTTAGATCAATTATTGGTTGTAATATTAGAACAGAAGACTTCAACAAGACTAGTTTAGAACATCAATATTGTTAAGTTCAATGGTATGTGGAGGTAGCCTGTGAGCACCCCCCCCCCTCCTCCTAACACCACCACCACCACCACAACTAACTGTTCCCCTTCATATCCCACTTCATTACATAAATAACTGACACAGGTTATTTATTCAGCTCTTTGCTCTAATAGCTCATCAATCATGCATGCCCTATGTTTATGCCAGAGTAAATAACCAATTTCCGCCTAACTGCTAACAGTAAGTATGAGGTAATAACTTCCCAGGGAAAAATAAGGAAAATTGTAGGAAAAAAAAACAAATGATAAAGGTGAAAATCAAGGAAATCTCATTTCAAAGTCTCAGCAACTGTTAATAAAAAAATGGCCTACATCATCATCTACACTTTTTCTTCTTTAACTGAGCAACATTTTACTTCAGACAACATTTAAGATTATTTATGGATAATTTAAGTTCTGTAACAATTTTACAAAATTAGCATCTACCCAAAATCCAAACTATCACAACACATAACCAACATGCTATTTGTCATCTTCCAGGGACCTTCCAAAAACTCACTAGCAGCGTCTTTTCAATAAAACAAGATGCTGGCAGGGATAAATACTTGTGAAAAACAGCAAGAAACTGGTTTTTGCAGTTGATTTATCAGCTGGCAGCCTTCCAAGTCAAGTACAAGTAAACCACACCACACTCCCAGACATCTCAAGTTATGCAATAGATGTGTCTGGGTTGTTACTTCTAATTAATTTCTTCAATTTGCTAGGAAATTAAAAGGGTACATGACCTGGCAACTATTACCATCTGTCCTTATATCACCTATGTCTCTGTATCTCTATCAATGATTTACCAATCAATATAAATATCCAAGTATACATAAGCTTATATAAAAATTTACAGAGTGTAAAACTCCTAATTAATAGTATCTTTTTCTCATCCTATTACATGCTATAAAATTTAATGTATCTCCAGACCTAACACAATTACTATTTGAAAAATACTGGCATAGTTCACAATTGCAATTGTAAATAAATATGTGATCCAATACAAAATATTGAACTCTACCCAGAGCCTGTTAATTATCAAGATTATTTACTAATAAACCCCAAACATATCTTGAGCAATAAAATTTTTAAAAAATAATCTTGATTCAATTGAAAGGGTACAGGTTTTAATTGACTTAAGTACATTTGGAGCAAAATTGATAACCAACATTTTGTTGCTAATATCAGAAAAAGAAGACTGAAAGTTCTACACAGAAGGTTGGATTCATCCCAGGAATATATTTTTGTCAGTAAATAAAAATGAAAAATCATGAAAAAGCAACAAAATACCATTTTTGTGAAGTATTTGAAATTTGTGAATAATTAACACAGACTTACAATTCTATAATGATTAGCATATTTCTTAATTTTTCACACTATTGCATTCACTTTTAAAATACAATTCACTGAAACAGCCTCTTAAATCAATGCATTGCTACTCGTTCAATTCTTCATTTTACACTCAACAGTGCATCACAATTTTCTAAAAAGATAATTAAGTAAAACAAAATATTTATCATGCCTGAATCACTCTTAACCACCAGTCCATCAAGTCCTGAGGTGGCTCTTTTCTGATAATGAAGGAAGCATTCCTAGTCATCACCTGGATGACTCAATAATAGCAATATTACTGATAATGACTACATATTAGACAGTAAGATGATTCATAATTATTCCCTTAGAAAGTCAATGACCTATTCTGATCACTGGTACCTTATCTTGTAACATGAAATTATAGCATTATCTGCATTTTTATAATCATCCATATTTTCACAACAGTATAGGTGATTTGCTATCTATACGAGGTATTAATTAAGCTGTTTAGCGTTATTTTTACGCATTAATTTTTAAATGTCACCTCACTTCAACTGTCTCAAACTAAAAATGCGTGGTATACGTGCACTCCTAATTAAATGCATACTGTAATACTGAACATAATAACGTCAAATTTACATACACCGCACGTGTATATCAATTAAATGCTCCAATCACTGATAATTAAGACTGTAAACAACTTTAAACCTACCTAATCGACTCCGAGTCGATTTCACAGGACAAGCCTTTGACGATCACTTCGTGATCACCCGGTGTAGCATCCAATTTGATTGACCTGCATACTTCTGCACGGTCCAAATATACTGAGACACTCTCTACGGAGCACTCGGCGACGGAAAAAATTCTCTGCATTGGAGTAGAGGTGCCGTCCGTATCCTTCTCCGTTTCTGAAGCACCTGCAACTTCCGCCGCCATTTTGAGCTTGAACAAGTCTCGTAGAAATCATGTGATAACAAAGCAAACGCGAGACTGGGGAACTCGAAATTAAAGACGATTTGGGGCGGAAACAAAGAAACGTTGTCCTACGCTTTCCTAAACATAAGTGAAATACCGATGAATAAACTATTTCTACCACGGATATGTTTACATGGAAGTATTTATGACAGTTTTTATGACATAAAACATATAATGGGTATCCAATAATGGGTCAGCACAACTTACATGTTTTAGCATCAATGATCGTTGTGCACCAGCACTGACGAATGCAAAGATGATTGCGCTTCTTTTCTTTCCAGGTTGCCTGATAAAATGCAAAATGTGTGAATGCTAGTCAGTTTATGCTGAGCAATGTGATTGAAGACAACTTAGTTTGTGCATAATACCTATTAGTATATAAGAAAATTGGTTTCATTCATTCTTATGTTTTTCTCTCTCCAATTTTTTTTCTGATTTTCTTCCTCGATCTTTAGGTCCTACTTTTCAAATTTATAATTTACCTAACTGACAATGCAGTGACTAGAGACTGAAAAAATTCCCATTTCAGGTTCTTAGTTTTCATTCGTTTTGCCATCTCAAAGTTCGCAACACAGTACCACAGGTTGCTTGTTCCGCTATTATCATATTGCCAATCTTTTTATTCTATTTACCCCAATGCCCTTTTTGTGACCGAGTGAGGCTTAATCTGCAAACGTCTTTGTTTTGACGCAGGGTATTCTCGATGGATGATAAAATGTCTAGTAGTTCTCCGATTTCTAAAGGTACATCAGATGCAGTAACTACCGTACCCAAAACCGACAAGAAAGAGCCCGAGCCCAGTGGTGAAGAGGGAAAACGCCGAGCGTCACCGGTTGATGACAATGACGATACTCTCAGTTCTGAAGATGCCGCTAGACGAAGCAGACGAAAAAGACCAAGGGTATGTAGAGATGTGATATTTTTGTAAGGCCAAAATAGATGTCATGGTATTCGACATATTTATACACACGGGGTTTGTTGCCATATGGGTATTTTACGTTTGCTGTTTACCTATGTCAATATTTACCAATTACATCATTAATTACCAACATAAAGAAATTATAAACGCAAGATGAATGTTTATGGGTATATTTATCATATTAATAAAGTATAAATTAATTGAATGCTTCTGTTTTAGCAGGCTTTGTCTCTACTTATCCACTTTCGTCTAATTGAGTGGTATATCATGTTGGAATTCTTCAACTGCACCGTTTCATTTGACAGTGCATGTAATTGTGATCAAGTTCCATTCTGCTAGAGAAGATAAGAAATCTGATATAACATTATGTTGAATATGTGTCCATGTAAAACAGATTGTTTTAATATTACTGATACAAACAGGTAGAATACAAAGAAATGGATGAACATTTGGCAAACTTATCAGAAGATGAATACTACTCAGAAGAAGAAAAGAAAGTGAAACCAGCCAAGGAAAAGCATCACCATCACCACCACCACCATCATCATCATCATCCACATCTTCTCCCAACACACCTACAACATAAACAAGAGCAGCTTCAGCAACAGCAGCAACAGCAGCAGCAACAGCCATCTGCTCCTCCACCAAAAGAGGAGGAGATTGCAGACGAGAGTGAGTTGGAAGATCCAAGCCAAGTTGCAGGTACCACTTTGTGAATGCCATTTGTTATTTTGAAGAAAATGATTACATAGCATAATGGAAAGGTTTTTTGATGATATCCCTTTGCAAATATAATGAATGCTACTACATTGTATGAATTGATTGATAAAGGTAATGTGAACTTTTTTGAATTATTTGTTTGTTAGGTCTTGAAGGTGCAGCATTCCAGAGCCGCCTGCCGTCAGACAAGATGACACAACAGGAAGCATTATACTTTCCAGAAATTGCTGCAGCATCACCACAAACCCAAAAAGTCTACCTGTACATAAGGAATAGACTGGTAAGCTATTTATTTGTCTTAAATCTTTCAAAATAAGAAAACTATTATTAAAGTAGATTAACAAAAATACTTGATGATGTTGTTTTATATGTCACAGAGAATGGCAGTGCTCTCGCCAAATAAAGAATAATTCAGTAATTATTGTACCGTTGGTTTCTGGATAAAATTTAAGTACATATGTATTTCATTAATAAAGGTAAAGAAGAACAGTAAATGTAATGTTTTCAGCTTCAACTTTGGTTAGAGAACCCCAAACAGCAGTGCACCTATGAAAATGCTTTAGCTCAAATAGAGCCTCCATATAACAGTAAGTGCAAAGATATGTATTGGATATCAAATATACAGATGAAGGTATTTACTCATTTTAAGGGCCATTTATACTGTTTGTTAATGAATGGGTTATTAATAGCATATACTAATTATTACTGAATAATATTTGCTCAATTTTTTTTTATTCTTAAAAGTCTTCTGATAAGATCAACATTTTTTATATTGTAATTTGTTGTTTCCTTATGTTCCAGGTGATGGAATGTTAATAAAATGTATTCATGGGTACCTTGAAAGAGTTGGGTTGATCAATTTTGGTGTTTATAAAAGGCTGCAACCAATACCAGGTGTGTATTCTAATTTAATAACTCCTTCCTTAAAAGTCATAAGTAACTCACCAGAAATGTCCATAACAAATATTAAAATGATATCGATATGAAAACTAACATTCCATCTTTTTAATATCTAGCAAAGAAGAAGGGCAAGATTGTCATTATTGGAGCAGGCATCTCTGGTCTAGCTGCTGCCAGACAGTTGCAGTCTTTTGGAATGGATGTTGTCATATTGGAAGCAAGAGTGAGTATGGTTTTAAGTGCAAGTTTTTCTAACCACCAGGCAAATCAGCCAAAAAGCGGCAAGGTGGGGTTCTCACAGAATACACTCTTTTTGCCCACAGTTAATCACCTTTGTGACCTTAATTAAACTGTAAAATATTAAAGCTTTCCGTTGCGTTATTGTCGAGATACAGCCACATGCATATTTCACTGCCTCGCGTGGCTCCCGTCTCACTTTTCAGCTGTGTGAGTGGTGTATTTTTCACCGAAGTTTGCTTCACAAATGTGCATCAAGTGATCAATGCACTACTTCGGTCAATACCACAATTGAAAGATGGATATATAATCTTTATAACGACAGAGATTTATATCATAAATCCGTTGCTATGGTTACAAACTACCAAGGTTATTTGAGGTCACTTGATGACTGCCGCAGATACCCACCCTGTCAATAGCCTTATATCTCCACTAGTAGAGCACCTTAGATAATATCACTGATATTTACTAAAAATATGGACAAGGGGCCTACCATAAATTAAAACACTGGCGTGGCCTTTTCCCTACAAATTTTGCAACAGCGACGCAAATTCTTCTATTTTCTGGCTACATTATCGTAAAACATTTTTGCTTCCCACAGTTTCGATTTGCATTCAAGAATGTTTAAGTTAATTTCAACGTTAGTTAGGGACTAATTAACTGAAATAGTCTTCTGTAGTTTTTATTTATTGATTCCTGGATATTAAGTATATGCTAAGTTCAAATACGGGGGTAAACATGCATTCGAAACTAAATTCGTGTAGGCGGCCATGACAGTTTCAAGTAGCAGTGGTGGAAAACGTGTGATGAATGCACTGCAGATTTTCCGAATTTCAAGCAGCAAAGCGCATACTTTGTTGTTCTGTAGACCGTTACAAAGACGGAACGGTTGTGCGATACTCAGGAGATACGACTAAGATGATTGGGGTCACCTCCCGATGCTAAAAGTTACATGCAGAGTGAGAGGCTAATGAGAGGCAGTGTCATCATCAGAGGAAATGGAGAGTGAGCTCGACTCAGTCGTGTGTCCAGCGCATCGTCACATGCTGTGGGTCCTTTGGGGGGGCTGCAAGAACACGTCAACTACTTCTTCGGACCAGGTTATTATTGTAGGACTTTCCTTGCTCGGACCAAGCGGGAGCTTTCATGCACAGTGTATCCAAATTTTTATCAAGACGAAGCCAAGATATTCAGTTCGTTGGGCCCAGGTAATTAAAAAGGTGACATTCGTCACATCTTTATAATTAATTAACACACCGAATTCACATACAGACAGAAGGTTGATAATGGTATGATATCTGTGTTGTTTGAATTAAATATGCATAGTAATTAGACAAGTGAAGCTAAGTCATCATCTAAATACTGCTATCTCTGACCCTCAGAACCACAGCAAATTTGTTATTACATAAAGTGAAAAGAGCTTATGTTTTGTACTGTACCTGTTAGCAGTGTAAATTTTTTTGTTTGTATGAGCAACAAGTTACAGAACCCTCACAACTAAATAATACTGCTTTTGTAGATCATTGCTAGTGATTAAAAGAGTAACAATCATATCACAATTACATTCATATATTTTATATATATATATATATATATATATGAAATAAAGCTTAGTTGTAGCCTAAAATGGGGTTTCATGGTAAATTTTGTTGGTTGAAAATTAGAACCATTCAGTAGATTAAAGAATAAATTTTTGTTGTTATTTTAGCTAGATGTTTGGAGACTGGTCAGAAAGAACAACCAGGAATCAGATATATGGCAAAGAAAATAGAGTGATTAATCCAAGCACCCGAAAAAGAAGTTTTGTGAAGAGGATTGACTTACTGCCCAACAGACTAAAATGTATTTTTGATGTTTATCTACTTTGGACAAGTATTTGTATCTGCAGTGGAAGGACACCAATGACCTGACAGATAGCTAATGTCAGCTATGATGATCCAAGCAAGTAGCAAGGAGATCTCCCATTAGGAAGTAAATTCATTTATGGGAGCTTCATTAAATGATGAAAACTGACACTTTTCGATTACCTTTTTTTACAAGGAGCTTTTCAGACATGAATTTTTGCCCCAGAAACGTGGAATTCCGCATTTTTTAAGTCAATTCAAGGTGTCCCGGACCTCTGGCCGCTTAGTTGTTGAGTCCCATGATAAATGTTCGGAGTTCTTTTTTTTTTTTTTTGAAACCTAGGATCATGTCTGCTTTTTTCTGTTTCATTTTACTAAAGATATCCGTGAATGCCACCTTTAAATGGGATAAGATCTTACTGAGATATTGATATTGAATATCATAAATATTTTTATTCCTTGGAGCAAAAGATCAGTTTGACTTATATATTTGAAAGCAGCAATATATGTTCCTGGTCCTGAGTAGTGCAAAATAACCCATGAATTACACCATTACATAAGTCCAACTTATTTCTTCATTCTTCTCAGGAAGGGGATTCAGTTGGATAATATAGATTTGCATTACTTTGATGTTTTTGTAGAATGAAAATCAAGTGTACTTTTTTTTTTTTTTTTTTTTTTTTGAAACATTCACTTAAATCTTGAGTCAAAACTTTGTCGGTGTCTTATTCAGTTAAGGGTGACAGGAGTAGTTTTGAATGGCAGTAACAATACCTTCCACCCATTTATTAAGTTATTGGTAATAAGTATTTTCCAGTTTGAAGATTTGAATTGTTTGCTACACTTCCAAATAATTTGCTTATTTATACTTAAACTTTAAAGATCCAATAAAGAGATGATTATGCATTATAAAACATTGTTGATTGATTAAAAGTTGTGTGTGTGATTGGTGCCCACTTGTGTCCAATAATTGTTGAAGTAGTAGATTAAAAGAAATGTTAAAGGAATACAGTTTTCTTTATATGATTAAATGTAAGAAAAATGTGGGTTGTTTGTCATTTTATTTTCTGAATAATTAAATTTTTTAGACTAAAAATATTTTTAATTAATTTTGTAAGCTATAGTATTACAGGGAATACCATTCCCAGGTGTACAATCGAGATGGAAGCTATTGAGCAAAGGGTAAAAACTTGAGGCCAAGTAGCAGGTTGAAAAGGGTTTATGTCTTGACCAAAGCTACATAAATTTCGATCACAAGTCCTCAAAATATAAATATGACAGTTTAAATCCCAAAGGTAGGCTCTGTTATAGGGCCATTCCCTATTCTTGTAAAGTCTATTGTTCAATTCTGCCGTGATTAGAGTAACTGAGCAGGTATTACTGGCCAAGACAAGAGCAACACCCATCCAAATTTTACAATTTTCGCATATTTTAATATTAAAATATATCGCCAACAAAAGAAAAGGCCACGAGGATCTCCTTTGTTCTTTATATCTTTAATGTTCCTTTACAAACTCATACTGGTTTGACAGCCATAGGACCTCTACTAGTGGGTATATGACCCTCTGAAAATCGCCATGCGTAAACTTAGTTTTGGGGGGTGGGGTAAAAAAAGTGGGTACAGTGTGGACAAGGTGGGTTATATTTTTAGTTTGAATGTCTTGGGGGGAAGAATATTGATCAACAAAATACATCATACATGTACATAGTAAATATATTACTAGATAACATTATAATAAGCATATATATGAGTGACGTGTATGATAACTGAAAATCTGCTTCGAAAGCTGGAAAAACAAAAAATTGGGCATAAATCCCCTGAAATACAGTTATATGGCATAACATTTGGCAGAAGTTAAAAGGGTCCTCAGGCAAGTATTTCAGCCCAATAAGGTCAAATTCTGTGAACCCCCACCTTGCCGCACTTGTCTGGTGCTTAAAAAAACTGGCACTTAAGGAACAAAAATTTGAAATACTTCTTGATGCCAATGGAATTGCTTTTCATTCAGATGAGATATTGAAAAAATGCATATCATATAGACTTGCCCTTCAGGAAATTGACGGAAAATTTTTCAAAATTGAATGGGCATTGTAGAAAAAGCATGATGGCTAAAGCTCTCAAATTTTATGCCCTCCATTATTTCATGCTGTTTGATTGTAAATCATTATATTATTTGGGTTATCATGTTTCTTTAAATAAAGGACCGTGTCGGAGGTAGAGTAGCAACCTTTAGAAAGGGGAACTACATAGCAGACCTTGGAGCCATGGTGGTTACAGGTTTAGGTAAGATTCCACTTATGTAGATGGGGTATTTTTATGTTATTTATCTCGTAATAGTTTTCAGTCCCAGCTTATCAAAATGAATAGTCTTAAGATCTAGACTCAAAGCTTGATTTTTACACCGGTATATTATCTACCTTAAAAGCATTCAGTCTCTTTTGAGATCTTGCTCAGTCTGATTCCTAGGTTACAAATGGAATGTTAATAGGCTTGAATGCTATCTGATAATTTAATAGATAATACGTATTTACCTAACAGGGTTTCTGATCATTTGTTGCTAGAAGTTTTGACTTTGCTTGAATATCATCCAAGCTTACATTTGGGTCATTGTATATTTTCCAGGAGGAAATCCTGTCACGGTGTTAAGCAAGCAAGTTGCTATGGAATTACATAAGATAAAACAAAAATGTCCACTGTATGAGAGTAATGGCAATACAGTAAGTGAATCACTTTGAATGCTTTTTTGTTTGTTTTTTTTTCTTGCTATTTTGACATGCAGTCATTGGTGTTATCAAGTATCTGATAATGTATAATTATTTTATTTAATGTAAATTGATATTTTGGTAATAGGCTCTAGTAAAAAAATGTAAATTAGGATTTTTAGCAATATGTCAGTTGTTTGTAATGTAATTATTTTATTGTGTAAATGTTGTTTTATCCACTTGTATGACAAGGGTTTAATTTGCACCTGAGAAAGATTTGTTTAAGAGAACAGATTTTATAACTGAAAGCAGTAATGGCAAACAATCTGATATCTCCTTTATTTCAGAAGGTCGCTAAAGACAAAGATGAAATGGTTGAACGTGAATTCAACCGTCTGTTAGAGGCCACGTCATACATGTCTCACCAGATGGACTTCAACTTCATAAGTGGGAAGCCTGTCTCTCTGGGCCAGTCCTTGGAGCTGGTCATCAAGTAATCATATTTATACATTCTCCTAATTGTATTTTAAAGTTTGTCTCCAGTCCTCATGAAATTTAAAAATAACATTTATCCTTTATATTTTTTTAGACATTGGTGAAGTTTTAGATTATCTAAAATACTTGGTATGTGATCTTTTATCATTTTGGACAAGATGATTTCTTTGCATTGGTTTACCAAATATTGATGCTAAACGGAAGTGGCTCATGTATTCTTGTCTTGTTGTAGGCTACAAGAAAAACATGTCAAAGAAAAACAAATTGAACATCAGAAAAATATCATTGAACTTCAGGAAAAACTAAAGAAGAACCAAAATCAGGTAAAAAAAATGACTTTCTGTCTTGCCATAATATCAGTGCTTTACACTTCTTTTAAGGTAATTGTCTCATGTGCAGTATGGAGGGTAATTGTTGTAACAACCCAAAGTGCTAAAAGGTAGAAAAAAAAAAGAAATACCATTTCAGTTTTAGGAAAATTTATGAAAAATGTTTTCAGATGATCTCCTTGAAAGATAAAATCCAGGAATATCATAAACAGTGGAAAGATGCCTCAGAAGTCAAACAGCCCAGGGATATCACAGCAGAGTTCTTAGTAAGGAGTAAACAGAGGGACCTCAATACTGCAGTTAAAGTAAGTAAACCTAATTTACATTAAATCTGATCTGTATATTATAATCATATTGAAACATTCTGAAAGTTCTTTTTATTGGAAAAACAATATGATTCAAAGTCACTTCCTTAGATTAGTCTCATGTGTCAATGGACATCCAGAGTGATAATTTTTTATGGATTTTTGTACTCTTTTAGGAATATTCTCAGTTAGTTACACAGCAGAAAGAAATAGAAGACAAATTACATGAACTGGAGTCAACCCCTCCCAGGTGAGTGGAACAACCCAAGTGAAATATTTAAACAAAAATGTATTGCGAAAAAAAGAAGTTCCAGATATTATGTTTAAATCTTAGCATATTAATTTGGATACCTCTGATTACATCAGATATTTTTTTGTTTCGAGTCATGATGCACAAATACATGGGACAGAGCATGGTGCAGCATGTTGTTTCTGCTCAAACAGTTGTTAATGTCCTGTTTACCATTTAGTGCAAAGCTTTACGCAAAATAGAGTAGATTAGACTAGACTTGTCCTCTTCAATCACAGCTCTTCGTCTGGTTCTCTTCTATCACTTAGAGAAATTATGATAGGGCCAAATTAGCAATTTTATTTTACGCATGTTCCAGTGATGTATACCTCTCGTCACGGGATCGCCAAATCTTGGACTGGCATTTTGCCAACCTTGAGTTTGCTAATGCTACACCACTGTCCAATCTTTCCCTCAAACACTGGGACCAGGATGATGATTTTGAATTCTCAGGAAGCCATCTCACAGGTAAATACAGAGTTTGGACTTGCTTTAAAAACCTTAAAAATTAGATTGGATATGGTAAACTGGCAAAATTAAAATATTTGTGTGACTTATTGTTGCCTAACACAACTGTTATATCTTAGTGAGATATAATTTACAGTGTTTTATCATTTCAGTGCGCAATGGCTACTCCTGTGTCCCAGTTGCATTGTCAGAGGGATTGGACATCAAACTAAACACAGCAGTCAGACAGGTCAGACATGGACAACATGGTATGTTTTCATGTAATATTATAGTTCATTTATGACATCTTTTGGATAAGGACTGTCAATTGTACTCAGTGCACCATTATGGGTGGCCAGTGCTTTTAGATATTAATGAATGAAAATCAACTGTTTGAAAACATTTATAGAGAACAAGCTTTATTATATATATGTCTTTTATTGTCTCAGCATATTACTATATGAGATATATGAGTTAAAACATGTTAGTTGAAGATACTGCACAGAGTGTCTTATTTATTTTTTTTTTCACTTTTACCAAAAAACATTCAAGACTGTAGTGGACAATTAAAAGGGTCTCATTTCTTTTCAGTGGAAAAAAACTGCATTAAATATAAATATAAATGTGTTTTCTGAACAAATGAATTTATTTTTAACCCTGTATCAATTTCTAGCATTCATATAAATATGTATTTTTATGCTCAGGTGTGGAGGTAGTGACCAGTAATGCTAGAAACAACAGCAATCCCCTCACATACAAAGCTGATGCAGTGCTGTGTACACTTCCCCTGGGTGTGATGAAGGAAGCAGTGAGGGGGTCAGGGCCCAATGCTGTCCAGTTTATGCCACCTCTTCCAGACTGGAAAACTGCAGCCATACAAAGAATGGGCTTTGGGAATCTCAATAAGGTATTATATACAATGATACAGTAGTGCTAGTTCTACAAGAATTCTCTTTAGAAAGTAAGTCCTTGGAATTTTGTTTGTGTTTTTTCATTATAAGAGTTTGAGTTGATGATTAGCATTAGAGACTGGTAGGTAGATTCATCGCAATAGCTGTTTTAAAATTACAGCCGGAATATTTGAAATCAAAGACATTCTCCCCATGATTAAAATTGTAGCAATACAGTGAAAAACATTCTAAGAAGCAATTGGTTCTGTCTACAGGTTGTACTGTGTTTTGATCGTATCTTCTGGGATCCCAATGCCAACTTGTTTGGTCATGTTGGCAGCACCACAGCCAGCAGAGGAGAGTTGTTCCTGTTTTGGAACCTGTACAAGGCACCTGTCCTGCTGGCCTTGGTAGCTGGGGAGGCTGCGGCCATCATGGAGAATGTCAGTGATGATGTCATTGTTGGACGCTCAATTGCTGTGTTGAAGGGAATTTTTGGGAACCATGCTGTGCCACAGGTAAGTATTTTGTATTCATTCATGACCTGCAACACACATATTTCATCACCAAAGGAAGGGAGTTTGAAAAATTGTAAAAAGAAAAGAGGTTTGGTGTCAATGACTTTATCTTTTATTAAAGGGAATTGCATTTTAGAGAGTGCTTTAATATAAGATGTACTTTTCGAAGATGAAATATGACTATGGATATTTTCCATGTTACAGCCTAGAGAAACGGTTGTCACTAGGTGGCGTGCAGACCCTTGGGCAAGAGGCTCTTATTCTTATGTGGCTGCTGGATCTTCAGGTAAGAGATATATTGCAAACTATTAAGTATTTAAATAAAAATATTTTGATTTGACATAGATAAAATGTTTAACTTAATTTTTTAAAAATTTTGTGTTAAAATATATATATATATATATATATATATATATATTTTTTTTTTTTTTTTTTTTTTTTTTTTTTTTTTTTTGCTTGAAAGGTATCAAAGACATTTTCATCATAAACCTTGGGATATTTCAAATTTCTTTCAATATTGCACACCTATTCATCAATGTGTACTTTATATGTATATGTTTAATATATGGCATACATTAAACATATACATATAAAGTACACATAATGGTAATAAGCACAACCATCATTTCAGGTAATGACTATGATTTGATGGCCTCTCCAATAGCCGTGGACAATGATGGCAACATCTCTCAGCCAAATATCACCCAGAACAATGAAACCAGCAAGGATGACAAGAAACCACAGGAAATCCCAAGATTATTCTTTGCAGGGGAACACACCATCAGGAACTATCCTGCCACTGTGCATGGAGCAATGCTGAGTGGTTTAAGAGAGGCTGCCAGGATTGCTGACCAGTTCCTGGGGGCAGACTGTGCCATCCCTCCCAAACCTGCCACTGTACATTTATGATAGGTTATTATTCATGGACCTGGTTCTTGTATGGAGTGAGAAAAGCAAACCTCCAGTTGATCCCACTGTGACTGTCGATTGTGAAGGTGGAGCAGCCATCTAGGTTAAATTTGAGAAGATGGATCAGATGAATAATGTGTTGAATAATGTTGGCAACAGAGATGGTTCATTCTGGTCTGTATGTACAGATCATTAAACTTGGAGATGGAGCAAAACAGCAATATAATCAGAAATTACCAATATTGGACAGCAAACAGACATTGCTAGATGTTTCTGTGTAAGAAAATGGACTGTTTTTGATCAAAGGCTGTCACTCTGTTAACCTCTGAACTAGTTCCCTAGCTCCATTTACATGTAATGAATAAATTAGAAGCATGTCTTTACTTTGACAACCTTAAATGTATATTTATACAATGTAAATGAGAAAGGTCAATCGTTCAGCTTGTATATACCAGTAGTGATGGTAGATTTTGGTGTGCTAATGGAAGAAATCCAGAGGGATATTCAAATATTGATAAATCTTTTAGAATGTAAATAATATTACAGTATTTTAATACATGATGCATATGGAAAAATAAATGCAAAAGTATTTGGAACGTTTCTTTAGTTTTTTCATGAAGTCGTTGCAATATGGAATTCTTGAAAGTGTATAAAGACACGAAAGAAAACATGCCAACAAGACCGGAATTTACTGTGCGAGCAGAGATGAATACCTAACGCGTTTAGTTAAATGCTATGTTCGCCGTGGAAAGTGATCTTTCTGTTATTGCATGGTTTATGAGAACACCAGTTTTACATGGACATCGTTTTATGATATCAAATTCAAAATGAAAACAGAAAATCTACGACTGCACCAAATAGTTATGATTTGACCTGCTTTACGAAGAGTAATTAACATGTTATTTTCAATTACTGGGCTTCTAAAATGTATGGTAAAAAACTTAAGGTGGCGCCGATAATGACTCGATCTTTAATTTTTTTCACTTAGTTTACATCATTCATTGCAACACGTTTGTCATTCTATCAACAGCTCCTGGCGTAAATTAGACTCCCTTCAAAGTTCAATCTCGTCCGGGTGGCACGTCCTATTTAATCAGTTCAGATGGAAAATAAATTAGATGTGAAATTGTGTTCTTTCAGAGATAAACTCAATAAGGCGTGATTGGTTCTCTGTCTTTGATGTCTGCCATCTTCTATCGTCTCTATTAGATAAATCGCCAATTCACTTTATAGTGAAGCTTCTAATTTGGGCAATAAAAGCTGTTGATAAACTGATACGTACAGTGGATCGAAAGGAACATGTTAGTTTGGATCGAAGTCTAAGCGAATGACCTATATTCTTTGAACAATATAGGTATCATCTCATAGGTCCTGTATGTTTTTTTAACTACATAACTAACTTTGAGGTGGCATTGTTTTATTTTTAAACCAGTTCGCTATCGTATAGATTTTATAGATTGGACTGAGAACGGTGTGCGAGGCGAGAATTCAATTGTTCTCAAAATATTTCAGAAAATTTTTATCCAAGGTGGTCCTGTTTTTATGGTAGCTCATTAATTTTTTTCATACCCACGAATTCAAAGAAACAAAACTTTAATGACAAGCTTATTTGGCATGTTGACTTCGCAGATAGATATGGAAGTAAAATAATGCTATATTACTTTCAAAACTTACTAATTAAAAATATAGGCCTATTATAAACTTAAATCTGTTTTTCAGTTAATACCTACATGCATGGGGGAGAGGGCGAACTTTTCTTTACAAAATAAAGCGAGTGTTATTATTGACAACAGTTATATTATTTAGAATATGCCATCTTATTAGACACTCAATATTCAATAATAAAAAAGAACAAAAACATTACATTTTGTGATAAAAAAATATGATTCGCGATAAAATAAGATAATGGCGATAATTAATAAATGCTGGGACCACTAATTTTTAAATGCTATTGAAAACGCTTCGGAATATATACATGTAAGTTGAATGGACAAACAAGGGGAAAATTATAATGAGCACTAAGGGAAAAAGCTTCGCAAGTGGATTGAAAATCTTTTCAACCCCTGACAGTGATTCCATCCCTGCGCCTGAAACGTTTTGCCACGTAAGCATTGAACTTTAGGAATTGACGGTACAGCTCTTTTCCATAGGACACTTTGTCGGTAGTTCTTGGAATTTTCAGATATACATGTAGCACTTATTAAGTTCATAAATATGGAAAAATATTAAGTTCGGTAAAGAACGTCTTGCGTTCTGTCGTACTATTATTACTATGCAAACATACAAAAATATTAAACACAAAGTGTTAATTAAAGACAGCCCGCGTTCACTGTAACCAAAACCTCAAAACAGGCTCAATCAGGGGATATATTTCGATTTTTACAGCAGAAGCATTATACTCTACTCTGGCCTCTATATCCATTAAACAAAAACTTCTCAGGGAGTTCAATTTCATTATTAACCCTGTCTTTGTGTACGTCTGGTAGGGCATACGCCATTTTGTCCCAGAACCATGGATCGTCCCACCGCAGATACGTTTTCGTTTTCATGTAAGCACGCAACTCGTTATCCATATTTTTAAGAGGGATATCCTCCAAAAGAATAACAATGACCCTGTTTGTGCGATCTTGGAGAGCCTGATGATGGGCGGTTTGGAACTCGTACAAACACCATTCACTGTCTAAAAAATTCTGTGAAAGTACGAGGATTGTCCGTTTACTGGCCTCCACTGCGTCAATAATTGTCTCTGCGATACTTGCTCCTACGGGGAAGTCTCTATAGTGCAGGCAGAGCTTGTAACTCGGGTGACCGTTCTCAAGACGAGGGGCCAGTTCGTGGACGATTAAATGCTCATCTTTGCTACTGTAAGAGATGAAGGCATCGAATATCTTTTCATCGTCATCCGGCGGCTTGTAAAAGGGCCGACAGCCGAACTTAACAAATATCCAAACTTTGATTTCAGTTCTGTAGTAAAGGAGAAGGGAAGTCACTATCACAGTTAAAAAGAATAAAATTGACACTGACACTAGTGCTGCGACATGGGTTGTGTTGATTTCCTTCTTGTGGATATATCGGACTGATCCAGAGTTATTTCTTGTTATGTTATTGCAGTAAAAGTCTTCATCAAAATAAAGCACTTTATTTTGTACAACCATCACATCATCCACGCCCCCTTTGTATTTTGCGCGTTTTCCTACTACACGCTGCACCGGATACTGTGTATTGTTGACTTTCATGATTTCGTATTCACTTCCATTTATTCTCTTAAAAGTACAGTTGATGTTTCCTACATCAAAGATAATGGCTTTGTATGAAACCACCCAGTGTTTGAAGTCATATATAACGTCACAGTCACACGGCCATCGATTATGGGACAGCGTCAAATGAACCAGAGACGTTACGTCAAAGACGTCTGGGAGCAACAAATATTCCAGCCGGTTGCTATGCAGTGTAAGAATCTTTAACCGAGATAAACTTGCGAAGGTACTTGGATCGATGCTGGTCAATAAATTGTGATCCAAGTAGAGGTTTTCCAGCATTGTCAGCCCGGAAAAAGAGTATTCTTTCAGATCTTCGAGTAAGTTAAAACTGAGATTGAGAGTTCGGAGTTGAAAAAGACCAGTGAAGGATTGGTTTGCTATGGAAACTAAACTATTGTTAGCTAAGTCAATACTTGAAAGATGTCTTTTTCCTATGAACCCCATTGGTTTAAGTTCCGTTATTCCATTGTTGGCTAATGTTAGATTTGTAAGCATCATCCCTAAGTGTGGCACAGACGTATATCCTTTGTTATCACATCGAACGTCATTGATATTAGTGTCGTGTGTTTGGTAGCACGTGCAGTTTTCCGGACAAACATGTCTGCAATCGCACGCAGTAAATTCACAGCAGTGACAAAAGATGGACGAACAGTAGGTCTGGTACTGGCACACCACATCCTCCCCTCTTAGTTCCACATATCGCTTTAAGCCCTTCTCACCGGGAAAGGCATTTCTACAGTAGACATCGTTCATATCAGGAATTTTGGGGAACTTTGGGTTAGATTGGTAGTATCTGTACATAATGTCCAGCCACTCCATATCGCAAGTACAGTTGAGAATATTACCGCCCAGTTGGATCTCGGGAACATGGGCAAAGCCCGGAATTTGCCGCGTGAGCGGTGAAACGTAGAGCGCCTCTCTTTCAAGCACACGTATACTGTTAACCCTTAAGTCCACGTTGAAAAGTAATATTAGATCTGAAAATGTGTACGGAGCTATGTAGGAAATCCTATTCAGGCGTAGGTGAACTTGCTGCAAATACAAGGGAAACGTGTCTCTTTCAAGCCATTGGATTCTGTTGTTTTCTAAATTCAGAACAGAAAGCTTAGAAAGTCTATTGAAAATGAAGTCAATGTTTTTGATTTCATTATTTTCCAACTTGATATAAGTTAAATTTTCTAAAGGATCAAATGCGCCCATTTCTATTTTTGATATTCTGTTGTTGGCCATATTTATCACTCTCAAGTTTCGCGCGCTGTAGAAAAATTCCCGAGGAATCTCGGGGATAAAATTATCCTTCAGCTTAATTCCTTGCAAATAGTTCAAACCTAGTAAATCATCAAATTTTATTTCTCTGATACTGTTTTTCGCCATGTCAAGGATGGTTAAAACGGAGAGGTGCCGTAATGTCGAAGGTATAGAGGTTAGAAAGTTATTGCTAAAGTTTAAAGCAGTGACACTTTGGCAGTCTTGGAACGCGCTTGGGTGCGTCTTGTCAATAAGATTCTCGGCTAAATTTAACTCCTGAAGCCTGAACAGCCCCTTTAAACTTTGTCCGCCCAATGTGGATAAGGAATTTTTAGACAATCCCAGATTCATCAAAAGGTTCAAGTTCCCGAACGCGCCAGGCGGTATTGTTGTCAATTTATTTAAGTCTAAGTTCAGGGTATGCAGACGTACATTGTGCTGAAAAGTTTCATTTGTAATGGTGCTGAGACTATTGTTGCTAATATCTAAATGCAGGAGAGATGAAAGATCTCCCAGTGCGCTGCCAACATCTGTCAGTCTGTTTCCCTGGAGGAGCACCACCTTTAACAAAGTGCAGTTTTCGAACGCCGTGTCAGCCACAAATGTCAAAGCATTGTACGACAAGTTCAGATATTGCAAATTTTCCATCTCAGCAAACTGCTTCTGGCCCAGATTTTCTAACACGTTGTGACTTAAATCTAACGTCTGTAATTTCTGAAGATTTCCTAATCCTTTATCTGATATATTCTGCATAAAATTGTGGCTGAAGTTTAATGTTACAAGGTTGGGGAATGCCATGCCCAATCCAGATGGAAGCTGACTTAAGAAATTATAACCTAAATTTACTTCTTCAACATTCGAAGAACACAAAGAACATGTTTCGTCACTGGAACAATTGAACCCTGCGTCCCACACATCCAATAGTGAATTCGGTCCCAGTTTGAGATATTTCAATCTGTGGAGATTGCAAAACATCCCCGTGTGAAACCAACGATTGTCTCCGATAACTTCAAGTTGTTCCAGATTTGGAACCGCGTCGAAAACGCCAAAGGGCAACGGTGATGCACTGTCTCTTGCCTGGAGAACGTTGCCTATGCTCAGTCGTTTTAAACTAGTTAGTCCAACAAACCAGCGTGATGGAATATCTTCCAGACGACATGCAATGATGCTTAACTCTTCTAGATAATATAGGTGTGAGAATTGGTTGTCTTGTGGCTCACTGCGTGGCCTTGAAAAAAATGAAGCGGTACAGAGCACTGATAGCCATACCGTATGGTTGGTCTGTATTGGGACAAGGCTGCTGTTTGTTAGACTTCTGTATCGACAAACTAACTGAACGGCATCACCCCTGCCCGGAAGAGTTGCACAGCGACAATTTGTAGGACAGTAATACTGGATTCGCGGCGGTTGGCCCATGGTAGAACTGAATAAGACTATAAGTGCCATCAGCGCCTTCATCAGCGTCCTAGTTGAAAGAATGTCCATGATGCCTGTAAAAAAGCAGGAATAAATTTATGCGGAGTTTACATGAAATTCTACTTCGTAAGCAATGTCTTTATATCGAGAACAATCAGAACTATCAGTTGTTCTAGAAAATGGATTGGTTAAGCTAAATCTTATGCACTTGAAATAAGCAGAGTGTAATATTGCGAGTAGGTCACACTATGTGGAAAATCCATTTTAAATCAAACCGTCAGCTGGATTGTTATTATCACACTTATTGCCTGCTTCTAGCCGTGATTAATTATTGTAGAATTCTGTTATCTGCCCGGTATCTGCGCGTGAACAGTCAGAATATATGTATGTTTGTGAGACAGACATTGTTACCCTAAGTTTTAAAAAACAACTGGAAACTGGTATATAATAATAGAGGTTAGTCATCGTCACTGCTTTAACACTTATGTTTATGGAAAGACTCTCATGTCGTATATCTTTCTTTATCTTGTTTGTGTTAGCATTTTCAGGTAGATAAAAAGAAATTAAATATTATGACAAAATCATTGGCGTTCTTAATTTTTTTCTATGCTAAAACTGGATAAAGATGAAATACAATGCATTTAATATAACGCATTTGCTAAATGGGTGCTTTTAAAGCAGCAAGAATTTTAGACTGCATTCCCACAGATATAGATCGATCTATCATGATCGACCTAACTCCCTAGGGGTTCACGCTAAATTGCTGTCAGCCGATCACGCACGATAGTTAATTACCCCCTTACAGCTTTTAGTAGGCGGGACAGACATTTAAGCCGGCTAAGCTGACAGTAATCTAGTGAGACTCCCCACGGGGATAGATCAATCTAAAATCTGTGGGAATGCAGTCTTAGATTTATTCATAGTCTCAGAAGGTAAAGAAAAAAAGCCGAAGTATTTATAATTATCAATTTTTTTACCGTGAAGAAAATTTGGCAAATAGTGTTTTGTGGAGAAACGAAAATTGTCAACGTTCTTGTTTTATAAATATCATGAAATTCATTAAATTAATGTAGACTAAAGCAAGGTGTTTAAACGACAATAAATTTCTAAAGTGATGAGCGAGCACACTTGAAACGCTCTTGAAGCATTTCTCTTCATAACGATGGTAAAGTTCAATCGATTTTTGCAAGATATTGCTCAGACATTAGTCACTTAATTCAGAGACGTATATTAGAGGTTCCGTTCCCTGTTAGCCCCATTTTGGAGGTGATTATTGGTAACGGCCACTTAAACTTATTGCGTGACAAATTGCATGCAAAAGCCGTTTTCATCCAGCCGTGGCACTGTAGTTTCAAAGCCAACGAAACATATTGGATCTAGCACTGTTTTTGTACAAGAATAAATAAGCCAGCTAAAACTGACGTATGTACAGACAAGCTACACAACTGTACATCAGTCGTCTGACAAAATAGTACACAAATATGCAAATATACAAACTTTAACCGTCTGACAGTCCACAGACTTCTAATGTAAATAAAGGGACAAAATAATTGAAAAGAAAACTGGAACAAAGTAAATTAGGTACATGTCCGTTTTTGACATCGACCTGCATCGTAAGGCAATGAGTAATCACTGTACCTATACAATTTAAGTCTACAACTAACAACAACAAAAACAACAACAATAATAAGTTTTAAAATTGCGTTTATTTTGTATTTTCTCAAAATGTTCTAGTATCCATGCTTGTAACTATCAGGTATATATATTTTATGGTATTTAGGAAGCTCGACACGTTAGAACCCATTTCTTTATCTGCTAAGAAAACGCAAAAATAAACAACTGTCATGTTATGTGATAATGCTGTCAAGTCAGAAATACATCGTGGTGAATTTGCTAATTCGAGCTGCGTTTTTGTGTTTTAAATTGTGATTTCGATTTCAAGCAGATCTCTCTCACCTGAACAGCTATCGACACCGTTTAACCCCCTTCTTAATCACAACAATAAATACAATAAACTGGTGTCAGGGAATCTTCTTGAAAGGCTTGATTGTGATTTTATCAGTACATAGGCGAAATATTGCCGATGAAATAGATATCTCATAAACAAAAAAGATTTAAAGCAAACGCCGGCACCGGATGGTGTTTCACATACCCTTGTCATCTACTACGTCCACTACCTCAATTTTCACGTTGATATATGACTTACTTAAGGCGCCAAAAGATCACTATCTTACGCCAATTTTCAAAGCAGTTAAAATGAGAGATGATAAAGGGGGAGTCTTAAGAGCAGAAGCGCGTGGGATGGTAAATAAAACAACAAACTGGTTAAATTCATTACACAAATATCTGATTAAGTATTTTATATAAGAAACCGAAAAAGGCCTATTTTGACCGATTTATGTCAATTTAACGGATCAACCGACCTTAATAAGGGAAGAAGAAAGAACTGAAAAAAAAGAAAAATGAACAGCACTGATGTATCTGTGCATAAGAACAAAGCCAAAATTATCGACAAAGATATTCAAGAAATGTTAAAAATAATTGGACCTGGCCTATAAAATAGACCCACAAGCAACTCATAAGTATGCTTAAGAAAGATTTAATATGTCTCAATCACAATGTTTAACAACAGCGTTAGAGGTTATATCACCTTCACATTATCACTGGCTTGTGTTTACACAAGAACGCGTAATCAGTTATGATGAAAAAAATCTAGGATAACCTCCCTGGTTTCAACATCCAAATAAGTGACAGAGAAAACACACACACACATACACAGACACACACAGAGAGAGAGAGAGAGAGAGAGAGAGAGAGAGAGTAAAACCCATGTGAATAATATTTTCACGGTTCTGCCTCTGCTCTTACACAACATAATGTCAACTAGATCTCATCTTTTCACCATTGTCAAATGATGCTTGTCATCTATCACATGCCATGAACAGCATGGGCTAAACTTCGATCTCCCATTTCTGCATGTTAATACTATTGAAGATGTATATAGTACAGATCTAAGTGTTTACTGTTCGTGACGGATGAGGTGGGTTCTAGCACTTGCTCACGTATCCCTACCGTCTTACTGGGAAATACTGGGAAGAAATTACCACGCAAAACTTGCACCGGGAAGTAACAGAGACATATTCCTCTTGGACTAAATGTTGATGATCAAAAGTGAACAATTTGGGAAGCCAAGAAGCCACTCTCAAACAATTTTACTTCAAGTATTATCATTTAGCGAGATATTATGAATAGAAAAGTGACTGACAGCCTTTGTTATTAAAACATCATTTAATAAGATAATATAATATATTTATTTTAAGTCACCTGGTCATTGCAATCTGTGTTGACGATCTCACCTCCCTGGGGAGGATGCGACTAATTTGAATCAGCCCATGAAACAATAAACTTTAGTACATATTTTTTCTTGACGTTCAACACTGTGAACAGCAATCAAATTATTTTAAACACAGCTGTAAACAACACTCGGTTCCGGCTCAAAAGCTCGCCAAGGTCTAAGTATTTTTTTCAAAATGAAAGTGTATTTTCTTATGGTTCATTCCTCACATATGTTTATATTCATAACTTTTTAATTCCCAGTTATTCGAGAATTTTTTTTTTATTTTTTGCGCAAATTTAATCCATATATTCATCATAAAGTCTTGTTATATCACCCAAATACATGCCTACCAAGTAAATGGGAGTGTCAGGAGAGTGAAGGACGTTCGCCTTATCACAACTGACCTACTAATCCTTATTTGATGGCAGTGCGGTTACATATATTCTTACCAAAACAAGTGCGTAGTGAGTAAACTAGTAGCACGGCACAGTAGCATTTGCTAGTTGATTCTTTTCTCTTGTCAGTATGAAGAGCTATCCGATTCTAATTACTTCTCTCTGTTTCCGAGCTTAGAACAGCGTGCATTACTTGCAGTCCTGCAACCCAAAGATTCCGCTACATTCTCGTCACTGTCTCGTAGCTACAACTATAGTTTAGTCCTGCCTATTCTGGTTTCATTGGTTGTAAACTGCCAATGTTGATATACATGCATGTTTTATCCTATAATTTAGTAACACAACATGAGTAAACGACCGGCAGTTTGGTTAACCAAAGCCATGTGGGCCACCTGATTATGTACACTTACAAATCATCGGTTTAGTAGACGTATTTAATCTTTAGTTACAGTGTCTGTTGAAATTTTATCTCTATAACCAGTGGCAGTGTTAGCTTTGACGAAAAATATAGTCATAGATAGATTAAGTTTTAAGGCTCCTCCGTCAAATATTGGAGGTGACGTTATCCAGTGTGTGTGGCCACCATCTGGTTTTGATGAAGACGGAAAACATGTGAAAGAGTGGGTAGATAGGAGTTTGAGTTCTCAATAAGGATGCTGTTCACTTCGATTACAATGGACCATTTGCCAAAAAAACCTTACCAGAAGCGTTTCACTGCGAATTGGGTATGTTGTAGATGTATAAATTGCTTGGTCATTAGCTTCTTAAAATAAAGCACTCTTTTCAAAATAATACCGCTGTCTTTGAGAAGTAATGTCCTAGTCCTACAACGTGAAAAGCCGTGCAAACAACTCGGCGTCAAACCCCGAGAGCAAGAAAAGACGATGGAAATAAAATGACGTCTTACCTGCTATACTTTCTAGCTTTTAGTCCTCGTCTTGTGTCTTGAAGAGACTGCACTGCGCTACACCAGCTTTATACGTCCAGATAAACACCATGAAGCCAGTGTGAATACAATAACCCCGATCTCATGAAGTTAAACAAAACACTTGATATCGACGGTGACTTCACTGTCTCGGGCTTAGAGGGTTACCTGCTACGGTTAACTTTACTTGACACTAAGTTAACTTTACTTGACACTACACCAGACGCGCCGAATAGGAGAGAAAGGAACAGTCGTACCCCTTTTATGACGCATCCTACATCACTCCGAGGCATGAAATGTCCCATTTACTTTAGGGGAGCGAACAAGGAAAGGTCTTTTAATCATCTGGTGATGTAATGCTTTTCGGTAACATGGCTTTCTTTTGACTTATACATTTTAGACCCACGTCTTGGAGTTAATCTTTTTCACATAAATAGTGCTTTTAGTGCTTTTATTTTAAGTAGCTAGGATAGTATTTAAAAGTGAACATAAACGGTTGAGGTTTACCTCCGGTTGACTATGATCTGTTTTCTTTCATTCTACATCCAAGGACTGCAAACATCGACTGCTTTCACCTTTTTCATGGAGTAAAACTTCACCTGTGTCCTCTTTTTCATTTTAGAAATTCTCAATTTGATCACGTTCATTTCGGGAAATTTTTATTGCAAACACTTGCGCAACAACAGGAAAATATACTGATATATTTCAGAGAAGTAATGTTATAGTACATAACCTCATTTCTATGCCTGTGGTAAGATGTTAATTAGTACAAAACGTGTACAGAAACCTTGCAGATGGAGCACTTTATGCACATTTAGCTGCATATTCTACTTAACAGCATCCCTAAAATTAAACTGTTGTGAGAATTTAAAAAGACAGGGGACACGTGCCTACATGCGCGTCGAATGCGGTTAGCAGACTAGCCATTTTTTTACTTTAAGAAGGAAGCAGTTTAAATAGCATAAGGAATACTAGTACATTTCCCTATAGGGACCTACCTGGATATCAAAATTGCAAATATCATTAAAAAACCAAAAGGATAGATCATCAAATGAATAATTGAGCCGGCTCATATATGTCAGAAATTAGAGAAAAACCTGTTTTTACGTTTTAATTTATCAGAAAGCAGTTTTATCCGTAAGAGGACCAATTCAAAGATGCGAATGAATGAGATAACAAATACTGATTTTGTTCTGAGAGTCCATAAGAGCTTCGAAATTGCGGAAGTTTGATGATTAAGCAGGTTCTTTCATAAAAGGAAATGCCACATAAAATGGTCATTATGGCGTTCTCGTTATGTTTTTTAGAGACCGATATCAGCCAATACACAGATTCATCGTGTCGACGTATCAATTCAACTTAGTATTTTAAAACGCTTTATATACGAAGTGTTCAATAAATCAAATTTTTTTAAATGTCACAGAAAGCTTCTCGCAAAATCTCGCACTGAACTTCAATCTTTTCTGGAATTGTTGAACCTGTTATCTCATTTTTCATTTTTTTTCTTCAACTGGGCTCAAGACGTAAGTAGCTTGTGTAAACGAATAGGTAATGAAAATGAATGATGTCTGAAGACTGTTTTATTTTTTCAAGTCGGAATAACCCGTTTAGATGTTACATAACCCGCGCTCACTCGTTATGAGTAGTGCAACTTCTGAAACCACGGCATATGCTACATGTGTCATGCCAAAATAGTTACCGGTACGTCTACCTAAATATAGAGATGTGCCTGGTGATAAACAGGAATGAAAAGCAGTAAAAAAAACATATTTGATAATATAAATGAATCTAAAAATATGAACCTGCAATAGATTGTTTTTTTTTTTTTTTTTTTTTTTAATGAATCATTACATGTTTTATTGTCTGAGAGTTCTGTCGGTATCCCAATTTAGTTGACTCATAATATGAGTTCAACAGTTGCTAAATATATTCCTACTTAAGATACACACCCAATAAATAAATAAATAAATAAATAAATAAATAAATAAATAAATAAATAAATAAATAAAATGTCGCACATAATAGAGCATTTTTATTATAACAGAGAGATATGGTTTCATTTTGGTATATCAAAGACGGGCCTTTGTTGACAACATACACATGTATTAGGCCTACAAGTGTCCATTATTTGAAAATTTTAAACAGATTTATGAACGTAAGATACTTTTTTCCATTTTGCGTATAATCAATCAGGACCTGATGCATGCTTCATGAATCATCAAACCAGCAAACGCTATCATGCCAGACGTAGGGAGGCATTTCGATATTTGCCTTTTACTTTGTTCTCGTGATAAACATTTCTGCAGCGTAAGGCTATAAATTTGTGAAAACGTAGAGCCTGTGCAACTATATGGTGTTGGAATGTCTCTTTGATTAAGAAAGATGTTTTAAATAACCTCAACCTAGATATTTAGAATCACACCAGTTTTCACATCTAACGCACTTAGGTATCTTTCCTGTTTCCAAGTTGCATATAGGCATAGTGAGGCTAACTGGTAGCAAGATAAATAGCCTACATTAAAAAGTACTGGTCTTCGTTGTTGGAATCTGCCCTTTCCCTTAAACCATGGGCAGAATCTTTGAAAGACACCGATGCGGGGAATGATTTTTTAAATTTTAAGACAACTCAGGTTAAGAATGCAGCCCTACCAGGACCGCAGATTGGGCCTAATTATGTGCACTTCTCTCTGATAGATAGATAATCTAGACAATCCATAAGATAAGACAGATAAGTAGATAAATAAATAAGCCAGAGATATATCTGTGAAAATCGAGTGAAAATCAATCTGTGACCCTGGTAGAGGGCATATATAGGCCTAAGGAACGGGGCCTTCGAAAGCGCGAGACGCGAACATCATGATAGCCTACGGCTGATGATCTGCCTATAATTCTATAGGTTTCATATGACTTTTATCTGTCCTTTAAATTTTCCTTGTTGCTAGTTTTGGTTGTTCTTCCTTTTTTTCTTGATAGACCTATTGTTGATTGCGGCAATACGCCCTCTATGCTACAGTGGTCTGGCATCTTGTCTACACAGGGGCCTACATGGGATACCACTATATACCGAAATACTACGAAATTCTGCGTTTTTTTTTTTATTCTGCACCCAAATTAAATTTGTCTTGAACTCAACACAACACATGTAGGTTTATTTAGCCTTTAAAGCACTCCTACTTATTGGACTTAAATGCATGCACTTGTTCTTTTCAAATGCAAATTTACTCGATGGACTTACTGCTGTCATCTTTTTTTATTGTCTGATATGCCTACAGCACGAAAAATCGTGCGTGAGTGTTATATAAATAGGTAGTCTACCGGTAGGCTGTATATATAAAAACATAAATAAAAGAGCTAACGCATAATTTTCGTGCTAACATCGACGTTATCAAATGCAATAGGGTCTACTTCTTACTGATTTAAACGTGAAATTAACATTTTATCTGAATCAACAAATGTTAGATTATTATGATTTGTCCCCCTTAAATATTACAGGCAAGTTTGCTCTTCAATGAAAAAAATGGGAAATTGGAAATGACAATACACACACTGGACAATAGAAGTAGGCCTATCACCCCCTGAATCACTTTAGTCAGTGTCTATACACAATTTTCTATTTCGATTCTGATAACAAAAGCTATTTGTATCATTATTGTGAGGGAGGAAATATTTTGATATTGATAGAGGTGTGGGAATGTTTACTGGGAAACAAATGCTTACGTCAACCGTTCACGCCACTGTGACTCATGTCACTCTTCTAACTTTGGAGGTAGATTTAATTTCTGACGTCATTCAGGAAGAAAGCGAACAGCGAGATGGCAGGGCGCAGAGGCAAAGGTTCCAACCCTTTTGATAGTGACGATGAAGACGATCCATGGGGGTCAGGTAGTTCATCAAGACCGTCAAACAGCTATGGAGATGGAAACCGAGGTCCCAGTGACGCTGATTCCAGACGAGAATGGCTTATGCAACAAAAACTGGCAGCACAAGAGAGAACATTGGAAAGCACACAGAGGAGTATGGCCAGCTTGTACGAGTCGGAAAGAATGGGCATAGATACGGCTGAAGTGGGTATTTACTTATGTATAGGTCTTGACACTGAATAAAACATGATTTGTGTCACTCTTCTGAATAAACACTTAAATGGATGTTAGTAGTATTAGTTGGTTAGTGTTAACAGATTAAACCGGTGGTTGTGATACCTTGGTAAATTGTTTCTGAAAGGGGGTGGGACAGTCAGTGAGTTGAAAAAAGTCATTGTTAAGTCCAGAATATCATAGTTTCATGTTCTCAACATTTCTGAGTGTGCTTTTAAATCCTTTTACATATGGCACAATTCTCATAATAACTGCTATATTTTAATTTTTGTATCACTTTACAAATATAAACATATTATTAGTGCAAGGGGTCAAACAGATAACACTGACTATACATAATCATAGCTCCCAATGTATTCTAATTTCCTGCCATTGCCCTCTGTCAGTTTGAAGTACATGTCACACAAATGGGATAATTTTGAATGAGGAAAATAATATTCCACACAAAAATGAACATTTGACTCGTGCCAGTTATGCACTCAGTCTATATAATATTTATGAAATATTTGTATAATATTTGGAAACACTTTTAATTACATTTGATTTCTTTCTAAAGTGCAGGATACTAGTGCAAAGAAAATATTATGCAGAATTATATGTTACAAAAAACATCTATTTACGTAAATTGATTGAGACTGACCGACTCAAATGTCTACTTCTTTTTGTGAAATACCCTGCTATTTCATTTAAGACTTTATTATACTTTATTATATTTTGTTGTTAAAGTGAATCTAACCTGATGCAGAAGTATAAAATATCTTTTGATTTCATTTCAGGTAGTTATAAAAATTATAAAAAGCCTTGGTTTTCTGTTTGAAGCGCTTTGAAAGGTTCTGGTTTACATGGATTTTTATTTCTTTCAGGAACTTGTTCGACAGGGAGAACAACTCGACAATATTGAAACTAAAGTAGCAAGAATAAATCAAGACACTAAAACTTCCCAAAAACACTTAAACAATATTAAAAGTATTTTTGG
This sequence comes from Lingula anatina, assembly GCF_051362555.1. Taxonomy (NCBI): domain Eukaryota; kingdom Metazoa; phylum Brachiopoda; class Lingulata; order Lingulida; family Lingulidae; genus Lingula; species Lingula anatina. The sequence continues at coordinate 62,483,098 of NC_141767.1, read as the reverse complement.
TGGTATAAAGAACTGGTTTTCTAAAGACAAAGAGCCACCAGCAACAATACCAGAAAGAGAACCAAGTTCTTTGCAGACTTGGGTTGAGGGTCAGTCAGGTCGGGGCGACCTCCAAGAGAGAGATCATAATCCAGATAATCATCCTGCCATGAAAATAAGGAACTCTGAGGGCCGTGGGGCAGTAGGGGGTGCAGGGAGAGGTCAGACACAAGCCTATGGTGGGAAGAGGGATGCCTATGATGAGCAAGTGGATAAAAATTTGGGTAAAAAGATATCTGGACAATTTTTCTGATAATTTGAAAGTTATAACACTGTTCCAGGATAACAGTCTTTGAGAGTCTTTTTTTTTCATGAAATAAGAATAGAATTTATTCAGTTCCTTGACATTTTAGAAATGTGTACACTTTTGTTGACCAAGTTTCTGTGTAATGAGGATGTAAGTTACTGCTCATCAGAAAACGTGATATGATCAAAATTAATTAGGTAGACTAAAACATGTAAAAAAAATTGCATTTTAGAAATTTAATTTAGTTTCAACAGAATAACTGTGTTGATTTCTTCTCTTTTGCAGATGAAATGTCAGGGGTGCTGTCCCGACTGCAGTTCTTGGGAAAAGGACTGGGAACAGAAATTGATCGTCAAAATGAACAGATTGACAGAATTGACTTAGCAACTGAAAAAGCAACAACCAATGTGGATGACCAGAACAAACAAATGAGGAAAATTCTTTACAAGTAATCCATATTTGACAAAAGTGTAAGAAAGAAAGATAAAGAAGATGTCATCTTTCTTAAACAATTAGTGAGGATCATTATATGAATCTAGGAATACTCTGCCTTAATGAAGAATGTGGGAGTAAAGGATTCTTGACTAAGTTCAGAAATCATTACTGAATTTCATGCTGTGAATGTTATTACTGTATGCAAGTGATATGTACAATACAGGAATGTCCCTTGATTACAAAATAATATAAAATTAAGAACATTTAGGTGCAGCAATAATCTTCCAGAAATTTTGTTTCTTTTCTGGTAGAAACAAATTTCATAGGGATTGCTCAAGAGTAGTGTTAATAGTTAAAAGTAGTAGTATTTTAATCAAGTATTAACAATAGCAGTCACTCAGAAAATCCATTTTGTATAGATCCCATGTATGAAGTACTTGGAGAGAAGTATTGTCTGTACCACTCCATATTTTTGGACTTCTTCTTTTAGCATTATTTACTAAGGCATTCCAACAAGGCTATATTGTATTGGTTTGGACATTTACATTTTTCCGTTTTAAAAATGCAATGCTTTGCTAAGCATTATTTCAGATCTTTCAAACTGGCCTTAAAGAGGTATATATACAAATCATTCTTCCATCAGTCCATTACAAGACCAAGTCATGTGACGCACCACTAGGTTTAGACTTTTGTTGAAAAATCCATTCTAATGCCATCATGCACAGTTTCAACTATTGAATGTTGACTGAAGGAATATGCTGGGCAGAGGAGAATGACCATAGGTTACCTTCAGTTGCAGTATAAAAGTAGAAATGATCTTTTGAAAATAGTATTCACTGGGCTCACACCTGATTTATACTTAAATTGTTACATGTTGCTTTACGGTGTAGATAGAGATTTGTATTTTGTGCAACAGTCATCTTTTTACTGTACACCTTGACACATTTATAACCTTAAAGGGAAGTGTTAAGAGACAATCATTTCAGTAGTGACCTGTATGAAAAATGTAAACTGTTTCTGTGAGTAACAGTGCCTTGAGCATTAAAATGTTGAAATGAGCATTAAAGCCTGTGTAACACTATAACTATTAAACATTTACTCTTTGTGAGCATGTAAGATATTCGGCTGTAATGATAATAATCAAAAATGATATAAGAAATAAATAGATATCACAAGTCCTCAAACACTGGGGTTCACAACTTGTGACCCTGACAGGCCAATTTCAGCCATTTCTAATTTTGTTGCTGCTCCTGTCTGGTTACAGTGAGGATGTATTGTGTTAACCTTTTCAAATCTCAGTGGCAAGAATTTCTTTGTATTCTGGATGCAATATTGGTGGTCATCCATGTATCAGTTAAATAAATGTTTGATTTTCATAACAAAAATCTTCCATTATTTATTGTTTTATTATAAAATAATCATTTTGAGAATAACTGATCAAAATTCTGGATTAAGTTTGTAATAATTAACAGTTGGTATCATGCATCAAAAGTTCTGATGCTAATAGATTTAAGGCAACTCTCAACAAACTTTTGCACATAGCAACAACTTGCAAAATTTAAATCTGCTAATTAAGGGAAGAAAATATTTAAGCATGAAATGTGCAGGCAGCTATATTGTTTATTGGTCAAATAACCTGTTGATGTGCCAACACCACTACATACATTTGCCTGTTCCTGCAGTGCCTATTGTATGTCAGTTCTGTAAACCTTGCATAAAACTTTATCACTTTGAATTAACATGAAAATTACATAGTATCATTAAATAATGTTCAAATTTTGTATTGTAATGATCTTTACAAGAGGTAAATGAATTGCCTACTTAGCTTTCCAGAATAAACAAACATACCTAATGGCCAAAATCTCTAGAGAAAAAAAATTACACTTAATAATTGTAAATCTTTGTTTTACTGCCTGGCCAGGTAATAATATTATATTTGATAGCCAAGCCTGCAGCTCATACTTGCAGTTAACTTCTTTAAGTGGACTCGTAACTAGACAGCCAACCAGCCAATCAGATTGCTGATCCAGTTGTGTAAGGTCTGTGTTTTTATGTCCAATAGCCAAATGGACACTAAATTGAAATCCAATCATTGCATACTTGATAAAATTTATGAATTATTTAATACATGACTGAATTTCAACATAGTATCCAGCTGGCATGTGGCACTTACTGTTAAATTGAGACCATCAGTGCAAGTACAAACTAATGTCAGGTATTTGAATGGTAAATGGTATTTACTCATTTCTAGAGAGGTGAATCTTCCCTGCTTACTCGGAGAGTCTGCATAGTGAACAGTTACTACAGTCAGTTTGCTCACAGTGAGCCGTTCCTGAATGCAGGTGCTTGTATGATAAACTAATCGAGTATCTTTCATTCCAAACACTGTTGTGGAACATTTTTCAAATAAATATATAACTCCATTCAACGCCTCCTCTTAAAAGAAAAAAAGTACAATCTCTTAAATAAATTTACAGAAAATAAACCATATCTGTTAATGTTCCTTCATTTCAGAATATATTCTCAATTTATTTCATTTGGAAAATTGTTATTACGAGGCCATTTTAAACACTGACTAATTTTTTTTTTCAGTTGTATTCAGGATGTCACTGAATCGAGAGGGTACAAAATATATAAAACATGCCACTGAAAACAGTTTTCTCTAAATTATCAGGAAAACAAACTGTTCTGCTACAGTTATACAGCCTGGTCAGCCACTGTACAGCATACTTCCTGCTTTCATAAATATAACATATATATACATATATCACATATTAAATATATACAAAATAATATGAAGCAGCTGTACATGTTGCATATTAGTCATTTTAATGATAATACTTAAACTGTTATCAAAGCACCATAAAACAGAGCCAAGTATCAATGCATGCTTACTGGAAGACAGTACAGGCAAAGATGGCCTAATAGCACAAAGAAAAACCTCAGCTGATCAATTTAAAATAAAGAATATCTTACTTCTGATAAAGAATCACTGTACTGTTAAACATTGTGATAGCAAAATATATAATGGCATATTTCATACTTGAATGATTACAGACCATAAATATTTTCTTGATTTTCCTTATTTACTTCAAAAATAATGCAAAAAAAGTTAATCAACAAAGACAATCTCAGCTCACAAAAAATTCCAATTGTTTAATTTCCCAAATATCAAAATTTTAAAAATAAAGAAGGTTTTGAATTAAGTCAGTTAAAAACTTGTCTCAAAGGAAGGCTTGACTGATAGATCAACTCCACTCTGAGCTAATTTGAGGAAATACAACAAAATTCCAGTCTGCAACATGGCATCTTTGGTCTCCATTGAAAGAAGCTCTAGAGGTGACATTGTAGAATCCCTCACAGCTGGTCGTAACAATGTTGGACCAAACACAGTGGCTAGGTTATGAATTGTCATCTTGTTCACTTCATCTTTCTTGCTCACACTAAAACAAATATTTACAAATCAATTATATGTATGCCATAATATAACCTGCACAATAAATCCTACCAAAGTACCAAAAAGATGGAAAAAAACAAATGGTTTATTTGAGGTGGTTTATAGCAGAAGAGTTGAAAATTGGTATCAATTCAAATATGAGTTTTAAAATCTCATGTAAAAGTATTGTATTAAGAACAGGCAATGGGGTAAAAAATTATGTCTGATCAAATATGAGAAAAAATATAGATACTTACGTAATCAGGTGTTTAACGAGGAAGAGGATAGTATTGAGGTTAGACTCTGGCAGGGAAGCCAGTAGTCCCAACATACACTTCTGCTTTCCATCTGGGTCAGTTAAATCTGAAGAGAGATGAATTAATATCATTCCTACATTTAGTTGTTAAACAATTAAAATGAACGTTTTTAATACCAAATTTTAAAATAATACAAAGTAACAATGTATACATCGCGGCAAAACCTTGTAAATGCCATTTTGCAGAATAACAATAAAAAATCTTTGAAAGCAAATATGAAAACTTATCATATTTAAATATTAAAAAAACTGTAAATTTGACAAAAAGAAAAACAAATGCAAGTTTCATGACATGCAGGCAACATCTTTTAGCAACTTACCCAGTCCCTCAACAAAACTTGGATAAAGGCGATCAGTGAACACAGCTTCAGGCAGCTCACGGAAGTATAATTTGAGCACACCTGATACTGCGTGGATGTCAAGTTCACTGACCAACTGACTGCCAGCTTTGCTATCTGAAACCAGATATCACTGAGATAATAAAACCTATTTACTCTCATACTATGGCTGAATATATACAGTCACACAATTCAAAAAGATGCACAAACTAAACAGTAATGCAACACAAGCTGGTGTGGAAAAATGACATAGTAAGTTGGAATTTTCAGGGCACGTTATATTCAGAAACATACAATTTTTACAACTATAAGCATTGCCGCTGATGAAAACTGAAACTTACTTCTTTCAAACGCCTTTTTAAGTGTCTGGACATCGGCAGTTGAGGCAGATACTCGGTAAATTCCCATCTCATCAAGACCTAGAACAAACAGGATATCAGTTTAGCATTAACATAAGACACGTTAACCCTGCAAATATGAAGATTTACATTCACTTTAATAAAACTACAATTCCTACAATATTCATCTCAATTCAATTCTAATTTGGTGAAAGTCAGTTATTTTTCAAAAACAAAATAGTAACTGAAACAGATTTACACTTCAATGATGAGGATAAAATTCATTCAGTTGAACTCAAGGAGTTTTACTGTTAACTTAAAGAATGGATTTTAATACAAAAAGCAGGATACCTACAGGCATTGGTGATTTGCAAAAATAAAATGATTCTTTAAAGTTAAAACAAACACAATTCTTTACCTCTTCTCTCTATTTCTCTACAGCATGCTTCTACTATTAGTGGTAAAGGCCTCTTTTCCCTTCTGCAATTTAGATAAAAAAGTATGTATGTATTTGCTACATTTATATGCCAAGCTGAAATAGGCAATTCCACATTTATAGAATCACTGCACACTGAAAACATCTTAGTTAAGACTATTTGGCATACACTGCAATAGGGACATTGCAACAGTGTGCTCTCCAAATTGGCACCTGATAGAAGACAAGTTTGGTCAGTTAATATTTATGTTTATCTTCAATGATTGTACTAAAAACGTGTAAAGCAGTTGTATTTGGTTAATAGCAAAGTTAAAAGCTCATCAAAAAGAAGATCCAGTAAAGGAATGTGTACTCACTTGCAGGTATCACTAATTCTTACTCCAAACAGCCCTGTTTTGATTCTGGACACCCTTCTCTTGATGGTGTGTTGTGGCGAAGTGTAGCGAATAGAGACAGTTAAAGACAGTTCATTGGTTGAGTTTATGGAGATTGTCTTCTCTTTAAAGTCTCCTCTTATCAACCAGTCCTTGCTTAGCTGAAAAGATAAAACATCTTTAATTTATGCTTATACAGACATATCTCTACAAAAAAAAAAAAAAAAAAAAAAAAAAAAAAAAAAAAAAAAAAAAACAGTTTGGTGGAATACATGGTTGTAATAGTTTGTCAGAATGCAATATATGTCAAATAGAAAAACCATAAGTGATACTCGATACATTATTCAATCTAACAAACAATCATCTTACTGTTAATTCACTGAATAAAATCCAGCAATAATCATATGTGATTAACTGTTATGTGTGTATAAGCGCACACACATCTGATAAAGTTTTACAGGAACTGTAAGAATCTATTATCAACCAGATACCAGTATGAGGTTTTTCCTGCATCTAATTATTCAATAAGGCATCTACCTTTGTGCTGATTTAAAACAATAAAAAAATCCTAATATAAGATATTGGAGTTTATATTTCTTGTTGCTCTGAATAAGAGTAGGCAATTTTTTTTCTATTTTGAGGTGAGATAGCAATCGGTATGGAGTGTAACTTCATCCCTGAACAAAATTTTATCATGGAAATTGGTTGACAACAAGTGTATGGGATTCAATCCTGTGCCACCCTTTTTGTTTAAATGTTTTTGTTATGGAGTTATGAACCCCTTATTACAGACTTTCATTAAACAGGCCTAATTTTGCTTTATCAACGATAAAATCTGAACTAATCCCAATTATTATGTCACCCCTAAGATGACACGAGTGTAAATGCTTATCAATTTACTTACTGGACACTGAAGATTTGTCTTTTATCCAAAAGAATGTATGTAAGGAAGTTAATAAGGAGTTTTTGCAAATGCTTACAGTATCCTTCATACACAAAATGAAAAGATATGTCCACTTACTTCCAATGCACTCTTGCCCAGTAGCTCATCCTCTTGATCTACCTGTCTGTAGCACATGATTCGCAATGTGTGAGAGCCCTCCAAATCTATCTCAAATGTCTGGAAAACAACTTTCTAAGATGATATTTCTAGTTCAGACATTGACCCACAAAGGTCAACAATAAGTGTGGAAAAATATACATGTGTCACGTGATAATCCACTCAAGTTAGGAAAAAACTTAAATCGCATTCACAACGAGTTGAGCCAGGCTTTACAAATCCTGGGGACTAAATATGGCAGACGTACATGAAAGAAAAACCGCCTAATCTTTTAATAGTCTCTCTGCCTCTCACACGCCTCCCCATGTGTTGTCCCAATGGAGCCGAGATTTAATGACTGTCCCCCCGCAGGGACGACATGTGGGGAGGCGTGTTAGAGGCGGAGAGACTGTTAAAAGATTAGGCGGTTTTTCTTTAATGTACGATCGCCATATTTAGTCCCCAGGATTTGTAAAGCTTGGCTCAACTCATTGTGAATGCGATCTTAGTAATTATCATAAATAATTTATATCTTTCTAGAAATGCAGTTCAGAATTTCGGCAAAAGTCAACAAATGTGACATGTTTGTAAAATTTGTGTACATAGTTTAGAACAGCAATTTTAAAATAAAAACTTACCTGATTCCACTCAGGCTCCATGGAGCTGTTGCAAGTGTTAGTTTTAGCGATGGGATAAAAGTGGCCAAAAGTATCGACCTCCATTGAACAGAATGTGTCTGAAATGGCAAAATTAACTTTATTTTAACAGAGTAATAGCAGGACTGACATGTGCATTTTCAAAATCATATAACCTGTCTCAAATGAAACTTAAATAAATCAAAATGGAATGACGGATTGCATTGCACCATTCATACAACACAATTTATATTTAACCTAAATATGAACTCCAGTCAAGATTTTTTGTAAAGACATAAAAAATAGAATGCTTTGTTCCAAGTAGGAGCCAAAGCAGGCATGAAATCATACCTGTGCCTGGAATCAAGCATCAGTGATAAATTTGCATTTTAATACAATAACTGTTTGTTGAATTCCAGTTTAATACAAGAACCATTGTACACCTACCACTTAGCCCATGTAGTCCCTGAAGCCTGTGAATTGTTACTGTCAGGCTTCCACTTATGACTTCATCTTCCATATCTGAAGAAAGAATTCAAAACAAACAAAATGAAACTATTTATATGGACTTGATTATTTTATACAAGTTTCTCATGTTCACTGAGGTTAATCATAACTATAAAAAACAAAAAATTGAAGATACAGAAACATACCTTCTTGCAACATAGCCTGACTTGCATTATTCAACTTGGGAAGCTGCAATGCAAGAAAAATAATGACATTACAAATCTGAAATAGTTTTAAATGCCATTAATTTGATAAGGAAATCTATGCACCTGGAGGAACTAAAAGGTCTTAGAGATTGTATGGGTATTGATAATAAACTATCAAAACCTAGAAAATATTTTTAATTAGAGCTATTTTTTCTTATTACAGGAAAAACCATCTGAAAATTTTGACATAAAAAGGTTGGCATGAGTTTTTAATTAAATCATAAAACGTAACACCTTAACTGCTACTTCTTACCTGTCTTGTTGATTCTAACAAAGCCTGTATGTTGTTTTCACTAAGGTCTAATGTCACAATACCTAAAATACATAAAAGTAAGTAATTCACAGTTCTAGCTACTGTTCCTTGGGACAGCAGACTAAAAGAAATTTTTAAGTAAGTAATTTTTAAGAAATTCCTAATGAATTTTTGTCCAATGCTATGGGTGATAATTTTTCTGGAGAAAATGGGAAACGACAGATTGATTTTCACCAAACCGTTAATTATTTTGTGAAAAAAGTTTTTCCCTTAAAAGGCCAATGTTCCAAGGGCATTTTATCAGAATAGCATATTTCTAGCTGGATCTGAAATTTTAAGATGATAAAATGTAATTTGTACACAAGGTATGAATCTCATTTACTACTAGTTACTGAGCAATACCTCTGGTATACTGGTAGATTAACCAGAATGGCTCATTACCTGCTTTGGCTTTATGGCACAGAATGGCTTCCTTCCATTCATCCCTCTCATAATCAGAAGACATTAGGAATGTGTAGGTCTTTTTCTTGTGCTGGAGACACAATGGTAATGTGGGTGCCGCAAGGACCAAGGCAGCTTCCTAGGAAAATGCCAAAAATCTGACTGAACTTAGGTGCTTTTACTTTAGTAGTCTTTTTAATCTGAGAACATAGTTTAAAATTTATGTAACGGTTCATCTTAAGGCAAAAAATATAATCAACAAATATATAGAAAATATTTGTGAATTTAAAACACTGCAGTCTCTTCTGAATTATTTTGCCACAATTCTTACCTGCTCGGCAAGCTTTTTCTTGAGTTTCTCGACTTGTCTTATATTTCCTCTGAAAGACCAACTTCTTTGTGCCTGAAAAAAACAAATCAATTGTCATTAACAAATCAATTGTTATTAAACATACATTCTTTAGCCATTATTTTCCCCTCTGTGACACATTTTTGCTTTCATGTTATTAAACATACATTCTTTAGCCATTATTTTCCCCTCTGCAACACGTTTTGCTTTCATGTCACTTTGGTAATTTCTATCCCTAAATATTTTTTCATAATGTAGACACTGTACATTTATTTCTTTTTCATGGAATATTGAGAAAGACAGGGGAAATTATATGTCATGAAGTTTTCCTTTTACCTTATTACAATCACTTTGTTTCATTTATGTAGGCCTTTTTTTTTGGTTGTGTACCAAGTTATGCCTGACCCCAAGTTTCAGCAATTTTAGTTATCAGGAAGACTTAACATTTAACTAAACTCTGAAATTTTTTTCCATAAAGAATTCTTATTCTTCCATTGAAGAGGAACAAAAACAAAGTCAATTCAGCATATCAAAGGAAACTGCAACCTGGTTTGTATTGTGCAAATAAGTCAGATGACTTAGGAGATTTTTACAGCAGTTACATGCTGCTCTTATCACCTTTTGATTGCCTCTTTATTGCCTGACAAATATCATATCCACTTATTCCAAATTTAATTACATTTACTTCATGTCACACTGAGTATTAAGTCTACAGGCACCAAGGTGAACAAAGCACTTGAGGCATTATCTTTAACTAACACAACAAAGGCAAAACATATATAATACAATTTGAATAAATAAAAGTAATCAAAGCTTTAATCAGTCATGGGTCACACACTTCTACTGATGACTGAAAGACAATATTTCTACATATTTAGGTCAGGCTAAATTCAATTTTGGTACCACGATTTTATTATTTTATTACATCCATATTATGTGGGCCACATATGGGCCACAGTCCTTACACAGGGACATTCCAGTAATAAGGAAACCATAACTCACATCTTTCTCTAAAGAACCCCTTTTAATTTCCTTCCTGAGATCTTTCTTCAGGCCTTTGACTTTGTCTTTCATCATTTCCACAGATTTGTTGTCATGTGATTGCTTTTCAGCTAAAATGTAATTAAACAAAATTAAGAAATTAATTAAACAATTTCTTGGCTAAAAAACAAAACACTTTCTAAATGGTTATTTTATTTGAATATAGAAATATTTCTTATCTGTTATTAAATTCTTGTTTGTATCTTTAGCACAGAATACTTTTAAACAGTTAACCCTCCCATGATTTTTATTAAGCAGTACTAATTTATCTTACCTTCATCCATCTTCATTGCTAGTTTGAGCTCAGATAGAGGGATAAACCACTTTGGCTCAAAGTGATAACGACTCCTGAAATGTACAAGACCTTCTATCAGCTTTGGAAATTTATCATTTTAAAATTTTGTTCTCTTTTCTTTACAGTTCATTCCAATTCTTTTATCAAAAGAAAAATGCAAATACTTGTGCTAAATAATTTTATTTGCCATGCATTAATTTCAAAAGAATTTAGACTCGTTGTATATTGACCTTTATATCAAATAATAACATGGCAACTGACTAAATGAACCTAGGTTCTATTGGAATACTTATGGTGTTACAATGTCTCCTATTCAGAGGTTACTTTTTTGCTGAACAATACAACATGATCTTATATATATGACTAACTTACCTGGCTCCGAGCTTCTGTTTGGCACACACAAGAACATCATTAAACAGCATTAGATGTCTCATTTTTCTGTCATTGTGAACTTTTTCCACAACAAGCCCATTTTTCACCAGGAATCTCTGGTTCTCCATCTTATCTTTTTCATTCTCCATGGGGTCCTCATTTTCCAAGAAATATTGTGTAAGCTTCAAAGCTTTCTGTAGGATCATCAAATCAGAATGGGAAGGCGGCGTACAGTGGATTAGGTCCTGGTAAAAAATCACAGATATAAAATATCTTCTTACACTACAAATGTTTCTATTAACACTTTGTGAAATATACATTATTTGTTAAGAGATAAACATGTTATCTAAAATCATATCATAATGTACAATACACCCATAAATCCATTTATCTACCAAAGCATCCAGACATGGAGACATCACTTAAACACTTAATTGATTTTCATCAGTCAAGGCTTTGTTTATATTGTCACCATTCTACCTCATAAATAGTGATATTAGTATGTCAGCATGCTGCTAGGATGCAGAGTAGCCTGCATATATATAAATATACATACATGTAGCACCAGTGTGTTTCTCTGGAGTCTATTCACTGGTTTGAATAGCAAGTCTCCAAGGGATACTTTTTCTTTCTGTTGTTTAGTTTTAATTAGCTGGAAAAATAGTATCAGATAAAGTAGATTTGAAAATAGTGTCTAATCACACAGGATTGCATATTCCTGATCAATGCAAATAGTTTACATAAAATGATTACTTCATACAAAAAGGAAGCAATAAACTGTAAAATTTGTATCTAGAAAAAAGTACCTTTCATCAATTAATCTCCAAACTTCTTGTTAACTATAAACAAGGCAGCAAAGCTGTCAAATGTACAGACAAAAAACAGAAAATAAAGATGCAAAATAGGTCATTTTGTCAATTTTGATGCAATAATAAATAATGCTTATAATAGCACTGTCAGTCAACACTGAATTTTAATCATGCACAACAGGTAAAATGGTCAATAACATGAGCGGACCCAGAGATATTTTCTGACAGTATTCCAAAGTATCTATTTTGATCCATCCTCCATTTTGATGGTCTTCCAACAGAAGAAAAAATAGATACCAGGCAATATAAACTTAATAACCTGACTGTCTTCCGGAAGTCCCAGAAGATGGTCTCAATCTACCCTTTCAATAAGATTACAGTTTCAGGACCATGAGAGTTCAAATTCACATGATGTAAGTCTCAATATTTGAAAAATGATGACAGTGCATAAAATAATATTACATAAGTAACATAATGTTTAAAGACATAAAAAACAATACAACTGCTTATGTGGAAAAACAGAAATGTCAGAGTCTCAGGCGGATGAGAGTTTAAAGTCACAAATGCAAGTGTTTGAGAAAAAATTATAAAGGAAAACAACAAAACTAGAAAAGCACTCCGAGAGTGCAGACCTCTGCCAAGGTAGCAATTGTTGATTATTATTGATTTTTGTCCTCTTTGGCCCACTTCTGACAGTTCCTGAAAATTTCAGCAAAATCGGTCCATAACTTTTTGAGTTATGTTGATGACAAACAGGGGTGAAAATATAACCTCCTTGGCAGAGGTAAATATAATTCCAATGAAGCTGCTATTCAAACTTTTAATCTTTCAGTTTGATATATATATATATATATACTTATTTGCAATATTAAACAAAATTTACCTGCATAATTATCACTGCTTCCTTATTATTAATCTAGCAGAGAGCTTAACCTATGGGAGTTTACAGGGAAATATCAACAAGTGTGCTTTATGTAATCTCAAATCACAAGTGTGCTTTATGTAGCCTATCAATTAGGCAAATTACTTTATAACTGAAATTAGCGAAGTGATACCCAAGGGAAATTTATAGACTGACCCTCTCAAAGGTCTTTCAGGCCCATAAGTCACAACTTAAGAAGAGCACAAAACAATAATGCACAAAATAGGAGACTACCACTTCTGATGCAATAATACATTATGTTTAACTGCACAGTCAATATCAAATTTTAATTTTGCACAACAGGTAACACCGATGAGAGTAAAAGCATAAGGCTTCAGGCCCATCAGAGTTCAAGTTTATACTTAGAAAGTGCCAGAATGAGAAAAATGAAATTTCACACAAAATTGCATTAAATTCAATAATAAATGATAACCCAATTGACCTGGCTTTCTAATTTGAACTGCATGCCAATCCTAAAAATCATATTCTTAAGTTAAATATAATAATAAATAACACAGTTTTCTTTTCATAATGTTTGCAGTAGCAGTGCAAAAAGATTATTGTCAATTTTGATGTAACATTACATAATAAACTAGAGGATCAGAGAGGCGATACCGCCTCCGAATATTGTACCACCAGCTGGAGCAAGCGCATTCGTATAGACCCCCACATACACAAAATAAGGGACACAGCCACCAGTTTTGTGCTTGACAAGCTGTAAAAATGCAATCAACAAGAATTTTTAAACTATTGCAAAAAATATATATGGTACAATCAAATTTAAGTTCTTTGTAAGATAGGTCAAGGGTCAATTTCAAGGTCACAGTAAATTGCCAGTATATGACTTCCTATTCAAGTTCAAGAGTAACTATGGACCTATCTCTGTCAAGTTTGAAGTTAAAAGAGAAAGAAATTAGCAGAGTTCACTTCATGATAAAAAGTAGGTCAAAGGTCAATTTCAAGGTCACACTTAGATTGCCAGTATATGACTTCCTATTCAAGTTCAATAGTAACTACGGACCTATCTCAGCCAGTTTTGGAGATAAAAGGAAAGCAAAATTTGCAAAGTTCAATTCATGGTGAAAAGTAGGTCAAAGGTCAATTTCAAGGTCACATTTAGGTTGCCAGTATATGACTTTCTATTCAAGTTCAATACTAACTATGGACCTATCTCAGCCAGTTTTGGAGATAAAAGGGAAGCAAAATTTGCAAAGTTCAATTCATGGTGAAAAGTAGGTCAAAGGTCAATTTTAAGGTCACATTTAGATTGCCAGTATATGACTTCCTATTCAAGTTCAATAGTAACTATGGACCTATCTCAGCCAGTTTTGGAGATAAAAGGGAAGCAAAATTTGCAAAGTTCAGTTCATGGTGGAAAGTAGGTCAAAGGTCAATTTCAAGGTCACAGTAAGATTGCCAGTATATGACTTCCTATTCAACTTCAATAGTAACTATGGACCTATCTCTGCCAGTTTTGGAGATATAAGGGACTAAATGTTATAATTTTGGAGTTACCATAATGTGCCTTAAATTTCGTACAGAAAAAATTAATTAAAATAAAGAAAAAGTCATTTTGGTCAAAATTCTTGAAATAGGAGGTGCTCTGAAGTTTCAGAAGTTCAAATTTGATGAAATAATGTCATTTTTGAACACAAGTTGTCTGCTTTGCCAAGCCTTATGTTTTATTTTTCCAGAGTTCAAAATTTATTATCCATTACCGTACTGCACATTTTGCTTTTAACACCAATATGTACTTTTTGATACAGCGTAACTCGAAAACCGTATGGAATACAAAAAAACGGAGACCACCTCCAGTGTTGGGCTTTACATGCTCTACAAAATGCAAAAAAGAATGGGTCTCTAGCATTAACGGTTCCCGAATTAGAGACAGTTTTCAGTTTCGGTATCTTATGGCCGCTACTCCCGTGAAAATGCACCGATTGACCCCAAATTCATGGAGATGAAAGATGACCTGAAGGGTAACACTTTCCAATAATATTATTGGTTAAGTCTGTGTAGTGTCTGAATAACAGGGTAAAAAAAAAATTTTTCGTAAAAAATTTCATTTTTTTGAAAATTTTGACCCATTTGACCTTGAAGTAAAGGTCAAAGGTCAAATCCAAGGGTATATTTGAAATCTACAAATATGACTTTTGGAAGGCCGTCTATAGAAATTTTTCCCATAACTCCTTCCGTAGGGTAGATAATTAGCATTTAATTTTGCCATTTTTAGACAAGGGTGCATTGTAATGAGTGCCACACCCAGACCCCAATACCGACAAAGCCCAAATTTTACGTGGAACGAGTTGAGATTATAGGTGACCTAAATCCATGAGATGGGTACGGGGGCCCTTACCGTCTAGGAGGAGAAGCGGTAACGGTAGCCGTCCGGCGGAGCCGGCGGAACGATCCGGACGGGACCGAAACCATGTGTACCGCCAGCGCTAACGTTGGTGGTACAATTATAGAATAATTATCACCAATTTTTGATTATTGACTATAAATAGCATGAACATGTAGAAAATTTGATTACCATCCGGCTTCATGTCCATGGGAGCTCCGAGTCCCACAATGAATATGCCAAAAAGATAATGAATATTTCACTAAAATGAATAACTTCCAGAAAAAGAAGCCCATTAGACTGCTTTTCCAACTTGGGCTGCATTTTAGTCCTGTGTTTCTTTTTTGAAAGTTTGACAATCATAACGAACACGGTTTTCCCATCATGGTCATCATGGCAGATGTGGATGATTGAATCTGACAAACTGCAATGATATGAGTTTATTTCCGTTTTGGACACTTGATTACACAATACATGATAACAAGTTTACCATCATTTTTACATAATCAACTAACAATGTTGTAAAGATGCAGGAAATATCAAACACACACTTTTACGTATCTTATTAGTTCAATAATGAGACTGTTAACATGCCTAAGAATTGAATCTGAGGAAATTTGAAAAAACAGTACAACTTCTAAAATAATGGCCCGATAACACTGATTTTCGAACTCAACCTGCATTTTTGTAAGATTGACCACTCCTGTGAGTATAATGACAATTGGCTAAGCTGTTTTTCTTATATTGTGTTATTAATGTTGCATATATGTTGAAAAAAGTGAAAAAACAGCATAAAAAAATTAAAAGAAAATGTAAAATAAAACATAACAAAAAATACCAATAAAGCTGCTATTCAAACTTTTAATCTAGCTGTACAATTACTAACATGATATGAATAACCCTATTGAGTTTGAGAATAATAAGGCACTGTTATTCATCTTTAGCATTAATGTAAGCGTTACACAAATTTTTTTTGTAAACTTATTTTCCATATTAAATAACATTTACCTGCATAATAATCATCGATTCCTAATTATGTGACACAGTTAAGAAAGCTAAACCGATGGGACTTTACAATGAAATCTCAATGTGTGTTTATGTAATCTCATTTAATACCCACTTGAAAATTAATTAAGCAAATAATTTTATAACCCTGAAATAACTTGAAAATCAATTAAGCAAATTATTTTATAACCCTGAATTAACTGCCTACTATCCATATACATTTATTGCACCAAATAGCACTGTACTGCATTGCTTTCAAAACAGAAAACAATTACGATGGTTTTCCAACACAAGCTGCACTTCACTCTTTTCAGTAAGGTTGATTATCATAAGTAACATGGTTTTCCCTTAATCTCTATCCTGGCAGCAGTGTCCAAAATAGGGTTTTCTTTAACTTTCATGCAATATAACATAATACTTAACAGCATAATGACCATCAAATTTTTTATAAAAAAATAAAAGTATCATGGATATTCAGAAAATGTGATATGGAAAGGTCTCCAAGGACATGGAAGTTAGGGTCACACTTTCAAAATGCCATAATGTTAACAAGAGATAACTGTACTGAAATGATTTTCTTTCCATTTTCAACACCTTTTTTACATAAAACCATCATCAATTAACTGTCATTTTTAAATGATCAACTAGGAAAATTGTTGACATAGGAAAAATATCAATAGAACAATTTATAATGTCCAATTAGCTCCATTTGGAGATTCTGAACATAGTGAATGATTGAATCTGACGAACTGCAATGATGAGTTCCTTTCCATTTTTGATACTTTATTACACAATGCAGGATAATAGGTTTACCGTCATTTTTATATAATCAACTAACAATATTGTTAAGAAGCAGAAAATGTTAAAACAACACTTTAACATATCCAATTAGTACCATTATGAGACTGTTAACATGCTTAAGAATTAAATCTGAAGAAAAACCACTTATATACAAAAAGGCTAATAACTTCATCAAAACTTAACTGATCAAGCTTATTTTCAAACTTGATCTGTATACTGGTCAGATTGATCACTCCTGTGAGTTGCAAGACAAAAGGCTGATTGGTTTTCCTTAAAATGCGTTATCAGTGTTGCATGTATGCTGAATAAAGGGAAAAAAACAGCATTACTTTTGTAAAAATAGTCCAATCATGCCAATTTTCAAACTTGACCTGCGTATAATAAATATTCACCAGTTCTGTAAATTTCAATCCAAGGAAAGGAAAAACATTTTTACACTTATCATGTTATCGGTGTTATAAAAGTGCTGAAAAAATTGAAAAAAAAAACAGGATAACTTCCATAAAAATTGCCCGATCTTGCTGATTTTCAAACTTGACCTGCGTATTATGAATATTCATTAGTTCTGTAAGTTTCAAGCCAAATGAAAAAACAGTTTTCCACTTATTGTGTTATCAGTGCTGCATATATGCTGAAAAAAGTGAAAAAACAGCATAAATTCCCTAACAATAATCGAATCATGCTGATTTTCGAACTTGACTTGCGTATTATGAATATTTATCAGTTCTACAAGTTTCAAGCCAAAAGGTAAATTGGTTTTCCACTTATGGTGTTATCGGTGCTGCATATATGCTGAAAAATAGTGAAAAAACAGCATAAATTCCCTAAAAATGACCCAATCATGCTGATTTTCGAACTTGACCTGTGTATTATGAATATTAATCAGTTTTGTAAGTTTCAAGCCAAAAGGTACGATGGTTTTCCACTTATCGTGTTATCGGGGTTGCATATATGCTGAAAAAAGTGAAAAACCAGCATAAATTCCCTAAAAATGACCCGATCATGCTGATTTTCGAACTTGACCTGCGTATTATGAATATTCATCAGTTCTGTAACTTTCAAGCCAAAAGGTAAAATGGTTTTTCACTTATCGTGTTATCGGTGCTGCATATATGCTGAAAAAAGTGAAAAAACAGCATAAATTCCCTAAAAGTGACCCGATCATGCTGATTTTCGAACTTGACCTGCGTATTATGAATATTCATCAGTTTTGTAAGTTTCAAGTCAAAAGGTAAAATGGTTTTCCACTTATCGTGTTATCAGTGCTGCATATATGCTGAAAAAAGTGAAAAAACAGCATAAATTCCCTAAAAGTGACCCGATCATGCTGATTTTCGAACTTGACCTGCGTATTATGAATATTCATCAGTTCTGTAAGTTTCATACCAAAAGAAAAAACAGTTTTCCATTTATCGTGTTATCGGTAAAAGTGCACGGCGACGGCGACGGCGACGACGACGGCGACGACAGCGACGACGGCGACGGCGACGACAGACGCAGATGATGGCTATATGTACAGACACATCTGTGTCTGTACATAAAAAAGCATATTCTCATGCCTCACCTTAGCCAGTTCTCCAAACTGCACATTTTCCTGGCAGCACCTATTCAGAGTGGAGACAGCTTTCTGGTAGTTCTGGACATAATGTCCAGTGATGGGGAGATAAGTGGCCTAAAAAACAAGAGCATTCAGAAATTATGTCCTTAATTATTGAAACTCAGGCCAGTATGCAGAATGCCTTCTTATCACCACTTATATTCTAACTTGTGTAATAGAAACAGGTGTAATGAGAACTTTGTCACTTGAATTTTAACTTTCACCTGGTATCTTAACTTCCAAGAACAGGGTTCAAAAACATACTGTGATCTTGACTTTAATTCTACATACAAATTTATAATGTAAAACTAGAATTCACCAACTGAAACATAATGACTAATTGACCAAACAATGATCAAGAAGTCAGTACAATCCATGAACCATCAAACCTCAAACTTACTGCCTCCTTAAAAATATCCCCAACACATGAGTCTGGTGTCCATGTTTCAACCACAGGTTTCAGTTGGTTCACAAAATCCTGATGTGTTTTTAGTATTTCAGGTAGGTTTTGAAAAATGGCATTGATGTCTTCTAGAGAAATAACTGGTTGGGATGATTTTGCAGCCATTGTCAAGCTCTTCATATACTGCAGAGAAGAAAAGAAAAAAGCTCATTATAAAAACAAACCCTTCACTTATGAGACACAAACATGAAAAAAATCTATTTAAAATATATTGCAGTATATAGAATTTTGAATCTTAGGTACCAAATGGGCAGATCCAAATATTTGGGAGTGGGTAGTGGTTGTAACTTGTCTTAAGAGGAGTGAAATGTACAAATTTGGGTCCACATTTGTCCAAAGATCTGTTTGTGGTACACACTTAAGCAGGACAGCTTGTTTCTGTTCATCAAGTTGTGTGAAACTGGTCCACATATATCATTTACATCTTCTTTTTTTTCAATAAAGAACTGAAGAACACAAGCCATGATGATCTCCTTTGGTGTGTTCAAATTAAGTTAATTTACCTGCACCAGAACTTCCAGACATTCCACATACTCTGTCTCACTGTCCAATATCCCTGTCACTACCCATTTTCTGATCCTCTGTTTCTCATGGTCTGCTGGAGAATTTATCTCAAACTAAAACATAACAAATTCTCCAATTAAAATGTTAAATCATTGCAGAAAGTTATATATTTCCTCTATTTTTGTTAATATGCCTGGTATTTATAGAATTCTCAGTGACTTCATTAGTATATTTCTTTAAATTCACAAAATAACTGCCAAATGTTGTTTTCCTCTGTCTAACACCAAATTTACTTGATGTAGATTTATCTGTCCAGTGTTCATACCAAAAAATGTTATTTCAAATTTTTGGGTTTTTCACAAATGACTTGATGACTAGAGCCTTATGATTCTATTTCCTGTTTTAAAAAGTAAAAAAATTCAGATTGGCAAAATCAGTGAATAAGGAAGAAAACTCTCATGAAAGTCTGTACTTTTCAAATTTTGTTATAAGGGCAGTGTTATATTATTTAATTAATTGGCATTGTATTTCTTAACTTCATTGAAAAAATATTCTCTACATTAATTGGGTGATGTTACAGCTCTCAACACAAAATTAAGTGTAGAAAAAACTTACAATTTGAGCAAATGTATTAAAAAATCTGCAACAGTAAAAATGCACTGTTTTGCAGCGAAAGTCTTAAAAATTCTGTCAGACTAATAAATCTCAAACTCTCGCTTCAGTATTGATGCAGGACTGGCCATTTTACAAACTTGTCACTATATTTTTAGTCACTCTACAGCACCATCATAATGACCCATCACCTCCTAGGGAGAGCAGTTTTCAATTATGAAGCTGTCTTTACTTTCAAATTCAAAGCCAAGGTATTACGGCCGTAGAAGTAAGAGTTGCGGATAGATAAGCTTGATAAGCATTCTATGCTGCATAGCTAATAGTGATACAGGTAGCTAATTAATATAAAGCAGTTATGCCACGATAATGAACAAAACAGAAGCCCCAGCTTTGTCTGCCTGGATACTTGCCAGGTGAAAATCTCTCAAGTATGCAGCAACTGCTGGTGCCCAACAAACTGGTCAGAAATTTATCTCACAGTTTCTTAAAACAATAAGGTTCTGTTTGTTGTTGTAAATTTGTATTTACACATACTTGTGAGAGTCTCCTTTTACAAGTAAAAAACAAGCGGGAAGCAGTTAGAAATGAGGAAGTGCTGATATAAGCAGGAATTGAAAGCAAGTTGAGTGGCATGAGCTATGTGTAATATAAATATAAACATAATATTTATGTAGAATGTATTAAAATGAGGTTATGCACACATCTTTTTAGACACTTCTATAAATGTGTACACGAAAGGGCAAATTTGTTTTAATATATAACTAAGTGTTTTGTTACTTGCAGGTTTTCTAGGTTACTAGGTTTTCAAAAGTTGTTTTTGTATGTCTACTGTATGCAGCATTATAACACATCTCATAGGAAAAAAAGCTGGAAAAATAGCCAGAAATGCAAGTCACACTCTACATTTAAGAACCTCTATGTGATATCCATACTGGCTTAGGAGGGAGCAAGCCAAGCAAAACAAGCAGTTTATATATTTTATAACATCATTTTTGCTTATGGTTACATTAACACTCATCAATATAATATAAAAATATAAATAGTAAATGTATATTACTCATGATTTTGTACATAAATGACACAAACAAACATATGCTAGCAGAGATAAAAGCAATTAGGCCATGAACTAAAAAATAGTTGTTTCTCAGAATGACCCTATGCGATATGGATATTAATTTAGACTTTCAACTCACATAAAGGTTTTAAAAACTATGGAAAAAATAACGCAGCAAATATGACGCAACAAAAACATAACATTCCAAAACAATAACAAACATGCACTCTTTATGGAGTTGATTTCCGAAAATGTGAGAGACAACTATTTCCTGTTTCAAAGCCTTACCACAGACGCCCGTGGACGGTTGGTTTTGGCAAATGATTCATTGGGAGACTGCGGCAAAGTATCAGAGATAGAGCGTCGCACAGGGGATTTGTCAGGTACTGCAGGTGATGCTGTAGATGGCAGCGGATGATTAAAACCTGACGGTTTCAATGGCTTCCTATTGCCGTATGCTATGTGGGTTAACACATGGTGACCCGTTCTTCTTTTGCCCACCTCATAAGGAGAGTTATCAGAGTCCACTGACAGACAGGCATCATCTGAGTCCAGTCCTGAAAATATAAATGAGATACACAAAGTAATAAGTATGTTCTAAATATACATAAACATTGAGGATTGTGTGTGGCGTGTGTGTGTGTGTGCGCACGTGCATGCACACCCATGCATTTGCACATTTTCAAGCTTTTTTTGAGAAATACAAAACCCTCACATGTCACAATAAGTGTTTAGTAGGATATGGGAGACTCTCAATCAAAAGGAAACTTGCATGGATATCAATGATGATGCATTGTTAATTAGTGTGCATGTATTTCACAATAAATACATTGTAAACAACTCATAGAAAATTTTTGACTATTGATTGATTATTGATCCGGATCACCACCAAAAAATAATCATCTCTTCCTTGGCCCACTTCTGACCTACCCTGATGAAAATTTAATCAAAATTGGTCCATAACTTTTGGAGTTATGTTGATGTTGGCGGAGGTAATAATAAGTTGCATTTTACCAACAAAACAGCAGTTATCGTAATTATTCTGGAATCTGTGCATGCCATAAGACCACATGGAAATTCATAAATGGCTATACCGCTGTAGTAATCTCTTAAGACATTATTATAAAAAACCAAACTTGAATAACATTAATAGCGTAAGTCCTTTCAACCTTAGCAGAGACACTTATAGTGTTATAAAAGTAATGAAAA
This sequence comes from Lingula anatina, assembly GCF_051362555.1. Lineage (NCBI taxonomy): Eukaryota > Metazoa > Brachiopoda > Lingulata > Lingulida > Lingulidae > Lingula > Lingula anatina. Next base: position 62,460,684 of record NC_141767.1, on the reverse strand, counting down.
AAGACTGACAACTAAACCTCATGATTCTAAATGTACACCAGATACAAAACACACAAATCTATGTCAAGACCTGGGATAATGACACAGCATGCAGAAATATGCACAATAATTCCTTCATGCAACACAAAACTCATTTCACCTGACCTACCAGTTTATATTATGTAAATGTTGATGCTATTGATACTCTATCTATTCTTTGTGTGACACAATATACTAGGATATGATACGGTGGAATGCCATGCCTAAAGTTTATAACTGTATAGATAGAAACATCTGTGATTTGAACGCAACATACAGATCGAGTGTTGTGTCAGTTGCCCAAATATCATTTGTCAGAACGACAACTAAATAATAATAATAATAATAATAATAAATTTATTTTAAATTTAATTTAAATTCTAAAATACATAAAATATTCAATAGACTTTACAATATACATTAGGTAAGTATATAGCACTAACATTTGTATATCAATCTCAAAAAGTAGCAAATAATGTTAATTTTATTATAATCTTCAGTGTATGTGTGTGTGTGTGGGGGGGGGGGGGGAGTATTCATAATTTTTCAAGTAGTGTTTTTAACCCTCTTAAATTATAACACATAGCTTACAATGAATAGAAATTTACATGATAAAAAACATTTTAAGTTTATTTTACTCTACAAGCAGGATTTAACTTCCAAGGTTGTTTGCATCAAGAGAAACAGAACAGGTATTGGATAATATATCCAGTTCATCCAGTACCAGGTGCAAAGTCTACATTTGACTATCTAATTAGGTGCCAAGGTGTTTCTGGTCACATCCTTTTCCCTCATAATACTTGCGTGTGTGGTTCCAAGAAAACACAGATCTCTATATATGCGTACATGTATATCATCAGATATCTCATCTGTACTCTTCATGTGAAATCACACCTCTATTTACTGTAGACTGATCAAGCAGGTGCAGTAAACACACACAAATGTAGATATAGGACAGGGTTAGGTCACCACTTGACAAACAAGGTAGCTTGTAGAGTTATAGCTACGTACTTCTCTTTTATGACTTTTGTAGCATTCACATATCAGGGAGGAATCTTTAACCTGGTTTGCATGCATACACTGGTTTTAACTTCAAGGACAAAAGATAAGAGACCGTAGGTTACATCACCACCATACCCATATAAATATATGCCTTGTTTTTAGGTGGAGCTGAGACATGCATTCTAGTTGGTAAATAAGTCAACAATAAAAATGGCTGTAGTAATCATGTTATAAATAATTTTTAACTAGCTTCATGTGACTTATTGCAAAGCATTGTATAGCCAAAGAACACATCTGAAAGCATCTAAAAATATCCTTCTTATTCTCACAATATTCTTTCATCAAGATTGAATTACAAATTCATAAACTTGAAAGCCACCGCTAGTTTTCAATCTTTAACTGGTCACATGATAAATTCATTCCTTCTGCAGACTTCCGTCTTGAATTCTTTAAACAGAAAATGAATCCCAAAGAAATGAATGGTTTCTTTACTTTTCAGACATCCATACAGACATTATTACATGATTATAATTTTTTTAACCATGATGTCCTGAAGGTACAACTCTCTTTATATGTCTCAAAAGAAACACACTAATGATATAAGGGTTTTATCAGCTACAAAAAAAAAAAACAAAAAAAAACTAAAGGTTATGCCACAAAAATTATCAACATCACTAAAGCTATAATTGCTTCTTGCTATAATCAAAACTGTCAATTCATTTTGGTGACTTTTTTTTATCAATCACTAAAATTATATCAATCTATATCACCATGAGCACATTTTCTTTCGACTATCATTTGATGTGTATTGGATATATCATCAGTGTGATCATACCACATACTAAAAACTTTTTCAAAAGAGTGTCTATGTATTAAGTATTTTGCCTGCAATAAACCATGTTGTTGCAGAGTGAGTCAGAGAAACCACAAAATTTTCCCTTTTGGATCCTTAAAATTACCACAAAATGAACATTTACATAAAAATATAATATAAATATGACTTATTTTGCATGATAAGGAAGATTAATTTTAATGCCTTTCAGCATTCCTAGAAAGGGGAACTTTTTTACATTTTACAGAGGCTGATAAACTGGAAAAGTCACTGGAAAAATGCCTACAAAGTATATATTTTTCTATGGATAAAAATACCGTGCACAATGATATTTCCAGTGTGATGAGTACACAGGTTGACTCATGTTGGCACATCCTCTGTTTATCACATCTGATTTGGCAACTTTCACTCTCATCTAATGTCTAATTCTGTTTCAAATTAAAGCACTCTTAGTTTAAGAGTTTTGACGGTAACTTTCCTCTGTCCATCACTTTTCTTCATAGTTTCAGTTATTTAGCAAAAACATCCTGATTCTGAAACTTAAAGTGAGTTAGAGGAAACCTTCAACTTAAGCCTGGTCATAAAACTATCTCTTCAAAGGCCTTACAGTTTCAATAACTAGAAGATGGAGATCACTTGAAGATGGAGAAACCTTTTTTTTTTAAGATAAAAAGCATTTAATTATATAAAACATGTGCAAACCCATATTGTGTGAAAATGAAGCATTTGGTTGGAAAATGGGCAATGATCAAATTACTGCTGCAGGTCACAGGGTATATGGAGCAAATGGAAGAAAATGACTTTAAGAATGTAAGAAAAAGAAATGTAAAAGCAAATGGTTACTAGTACTTTGAAATAATAATGTACAGTTAATATAAATATATTGGTAGTTTGCCTAATGAAATAATAATAAGTTCAGAATCAAACAGCACAAGCCCCTGTTTGCCATAGAGCCAAAATAGAGATATAGAGGGTTATGGTAACCTAGAAGCATATGACTTGGCACTAATCAGACAGCACATGACCCCAACTAAACTGGACATTCTAAATGCCTTATCTATCATCTGATAATCAATATTTACTACAAGGTCCTACAAACTATAATAATACTAATTCTAAAAAATACAATTAAATTATTTTTAAATGTACTTCATCTGGCACTAAATATTATAACCTTCCAAGAATATGTTAGAAATACCCTGTGTAGTGTCTAACAATACCATAAATCCCACGAAGTATACACTTTCCACACACAGTCACTATCTATGAATCAAGATATTTTTATCTGATACCATAACATATCAAGCCTAGACTTCATTTAATCACCATTTTATTCAACCATCAATCATTTTGTTTTGTTTATAAACTATCTATCCCATTCCCATGATAAATATCCGAGTTACTTGTGCTAAAGGCAACTAGAGCACATATATCCTTTTGCCTGAAAATTCTTTCTGGACATCCCTGATAATTAATTAATGTCCTGTTTTAGGTATGTGACATCTAGCTATGGACCATCCTGTCCAGATTACAGGTGTGTCAGTAGAAGAGGGAATTTTCTATGAAAGGATGTATCCTTTTAGACAAAAGTTCCCCTTGCAGTGACACACCCGCAGTTTATATCATGTGCATAGGGAAATGTTTCATTGTGTGATTAAGCACATTAATTAGGAACATTCATATCTCTGTATATTTTATCTCACATCTTTATACAATCTTAGACTCCGTTCACATGAAAAGTCAATTTTCTAAAAATCTATTTTCTATTTGCGGTATCTTATGATCACTCCGAGGGCAGCCGAGAATTAATTACAGCTTTGGAAGTAACTGGCTCGCGCTGCCAGTAATTACGCCGCGGGATACTCAGGGGCCAGGGCACAGACCGTGATCATAAGATACCGCGAATAGAAAATAGATTTTTAGAAAATAGACTTTCCATGTGAACGAAGCCTTATATCTACTCTCTTACTGCAGCCAGAACTTTATTCTTGGTTTCAAAACATGCATATCTGGTAATTTGTAATATGACTAGTGTCTCTTTGCAGCTGAATATTTTCGCATTTTATTTGGAAGAATTGGGATAAAATAGCAGCAATTTCTTCTGGATAATGACCCAAATAAAAGATGTGTTTATTTCTCTTTGATTTCTTCCTGTTTCATATCAGACCAAGTTTTTCAAAAGCGGCCCTAAAATCTCTCTTCCTGAGTTACCTCAGATAACATCCATTGAGGTCAACTTTGTTTTTATTAATTTTCTATGTATTTAAAAAAATATCATAAAGGGGGATTATATAAGACCACTTAAGTAGCTATCACATGCACAAAATTCATAAATAAATTTCTTCTGTTACTTCTTTAGCCTCAGAAAGTATTTAATTAAAATACAAAATGCAACATCGATTCATACCCCTTCTGTACACTTCCCTTTCTGATACAATAAGTTTTAATCAGGTGACAAATTTGAGTGGAAAGCTAAGTGAGAAGATACTTTAAAGTTATAAGCACTGAAGCCAACTTTCCAGTTATGACTCATACCAAAGTAATGTCCTTAATCAGGAGTCTCTTCTGTAGTGGTATAAAAATTTTGCATGTGGCTTTGATTGTATAGAGCTACCTACGTTCTCACAATGTTTTCTGAATGCAGACCTGTGGCTTCAGACTTCCCTGTCTCTACCTGGACTACCTAAACCAATTTATAACGTTAATAAAATGACTGGATACTCAAAGTTTGCACAAAATGAATTTAACGAACCCTATGAGGCACTACCTATTAAATTAAATGGCTTCATGAATCCTCTTCAAAGGATTGTTCATGTGTTTTTATTGTGTTATAAGTCATTATTATCTATGAATATATGCTGTATATACTAAAATATCCCTTTGAAATAATGACAGTTATACTCCTGTCTATAATTAACTTTTCATGCAAAGAATGCATGAATTTCAGTACTAGTAGTCACTTGGTTTACAGCAAATGATGATAAAAGTGGTCTAAATCAAGTATTTAAAGGAAATTTCCAAGTTTGGAAGATGACAGAATGATGGTTATTAAGAACTAGCAAAACTGTTTGGACTTTAATAATATCATGCACAAGGACATTCTGATTGAAAATAAAATTTAGAATTTGATTGATTAACACCAATACTAATTAACATACACGTATTAGTAAGAGTTTTTTGTTGAAATACACTAAGTCAAGCACATCATGCATCCTGCCTATATCAATCTAACACACAGTGGAAAATACATTTACTAGTATATTTAGTTCTAAATCTGCTGTTCAAAATGACTTACACTGTAGACACCAAATCCCCTGCCATGATATATTTTATGACATTGCACAAATTGCCCTTGAGACAGGTGGTGCTTGGTTTACAAATAGACTTATAAGTACATGAAACAATGGTTTACAATAGGAATGAGTGGGAAATTGAAGAACTGGTACACTGGAAACACATGGGAATGATCATATCAAAATTTTTGGGCAACTAAGAACCTTTTCACATCCACTTATTCAGCTGAGTTTCCACTTCTTCAAATGACTCCATATATTTTGTCAGAAAAATGCAGTCTGAGGTGATTAATTATATGAAAACAATGCCACCTGACCCTTTGGGATAAAAACAATTGTTGTATTTGTAGAATGTTCTTATTAATTCACTCAATTATGTACTAGTATACTGTATTTATATACCTTCACATGAAATGAAGAAATTTATGAGGATGTGCTTTGGAGAAGAGCTTCAGGTGTCCATTAAGGGAAAATCATTACTGGTGGGCCTGTTCTCCTTTGTATTTGTCACTTGTTATGATTTCAATATCAGTAAATATTACATTTTCATTTCCTTGTAAAATTTGCTTTTTTTTTTTTCTTTTTAGAGGTAACCGAATCAAACTGACCTTTTTATTTCAAAATGACAAACTTACTTTTATAATACATGGATGATAAACAAAATTTGAATGTTAAAAAAAGAATTAAATACAAACAGGCTATGATTTTAACAAGTAAGTGAAAGCACTTGCCTGAGTTTCTTGCCTGACCAGCGGCATGTTCTGGAGTTGGTGACATCCCTCTGCTGCTCCCTCCATCTGAGACATCTTCTGTATGGAGGAGGTGATCCCCACTTGCTATACTACTGCTCGTCTCATCTGATGAACCTGTACTCTCCCGACGCAGCAGGGCTTGGCGCAGCTCGGTGATGTTAAGATAGTAAGGTTCCTCCTCTTCATCTTCTGATATCCCATCTTCATTTACTGGCACTGCTTCACTGTAGATTCCTTCATCAGACAGTGTTCTTGTTCTAGTTGCCATCGAATCTATGTCTGTGTTTTCATATGGAGTCCTGAATTGTGTCTTTTCTTCTTTCATTCCAAACTTAGTCCCTCTACCAGGCAAATCTGGGATATAGTTATTTTGTTCACTTAGTTCACTCTCCGTCCTCTCTCGTCGATGTTGGTATTTCTTCTCTGTAAAATGGGTCTTCAAATCAAGGGTTCCTCCCTCTTTTGTGATGTTAATATCAGCCTCCACTGCACCTAAGGTCAAGTGTTTAATAACATCAATGCTATTATCCTTGTTTACAGGTGAAGCCCCAGCTTTATAGTCAAATCTACCTGTCCGGGATCCTGTATTGTCTATTGACTGTGACATATAGGGTAATGGCTTGTTTTGGTCTGTATCACACCTTAAATCTGGTGACAGGGGACTTCTGTTTCCTCTTACATGCCTGTGACTATCTGGGTCAAACAAATTATGTTCATCCGAGGTATCAAATTCGCTATCATCTGGTCTGATCTCAAACTCGCCTGGGTACCGCCAGTCTTTGAAACTAAGACTTTTCCGTGGTAGTGGCACAGGGGGCTTCTTTTTAGATTTCACGCGCTTTATAAAATCTTCTTGAGTTTCATCTCCATGTGGGGAGAATCCCATACTACTGTCTGCTGAATCTGATGTGACCGAAGAAATCGACTTGCTGGAGTCACTGTAATTTCTTGCACCAGGCAACCCAGTATCCATGTTGTTATCACTGGTTTTCATGTCTTCCTTAGGTTTATCCTCTTCATCTGGAAGATGGATTTCCTCGTACTGATGATAGCGTCTAATTCTCCCCTTCACCTCAGCAATTGGCCTGCGTGTCGAACCAAAGTCTGACTCACTATGCTCACCGAACTTATTCATGACTGAGGGCCTTGTTACAAGATCGTTCTTACTGACCTTCTCAAGTGAGCGCTCTAGATACTCCACAAGAAAAGTCTCCTTTGAAAGCTCCAGTTGCAACTCGAGTAACCGTTCTTTTCTATTCTGTAGTTCGACTTTGATGTCAAGTTTCTGTTTAGCACTGTCTATCCCAACCCGTTTTCTACTCGCGCCATCATGTTGACTCACGAGGCACTGCAGTTTGGGCGCTTCGTAATCCGGGAACTTTTCATTCCACTCGTATAAAAAGTCCTTTTCAAGATCCATAATGAAATGTTATCACTTTCTCTTCAATCACCGATAAGAACACAACATGTTTAAAGTGAAAGGAGGTTACTACTGATCACCAGGCACATTCACTTCCTCGAATAATATAAGAGATATGACGTCATGAGTTCCTGTCACGTGACTTGCGGAATTCCCTTCCGGAACAACTTCATGGGAAAGCTGCAACTGGCACGGATTGCATCTAATTTAGAAGAGCAAAAATTTTAGGGTGTACACCAGGTTACACATGTATACGGAACGGTGCATCCTGCAAAAATCCCTTACAAAATTAGAAAATAGGCCCTAGCTACATGTACCAGTGATTGAAACTATTAGTTACTTTTAAAGCAACAGTTAATTATTCGTTAACATTCATTATTAAGACCTTTTTATACCATTATACGTTTATTTTAAGATAAAATACAAGTTCGATTCATAGATATTTATTTGTACTCTTGTTAATATCGAAGGTAACGTGTAGAAACCTCAATATACCTACCTAATTTGAGCCGCTAATTCAGCATAGACTCTGAAAATCAATTTAATCTTGGACATAATAATATTATGTCCAAGATTTAATAAAATAAAAATGTGTAAATTACATTTCATAGCGTTTACATGGAATACTAACTGGATTTAAGTATAGATTGCCAACATGTCCCGGCCCATATTTGAAAAATAATAATGTTACACGTGTAGCTAAGTGCTTGACGCTTGTTCTTTAAATGGTTTTGTTGCTCTACCTCCTTCCCAATTGAATCTATAAGGTTAACTAGCCCCAGTGTGACGAAACTGAGGGTCCGTGTAACAGAGAGTCCACCCTCCATTTTATCATACAGGTTAGGATTGTGCAAATTAATGGGGACAGAATTCTCTATCATAGGGCACTCTGTCACGTCACACAGGTCTAGCTGTAAAGCCTAGCTAGCTACCGTTCTCTCTTCTTAAAACGTCTTTTTGCCATAAGCTATTTCTTGCAAAAATTATAATTTTGTATGCTAGCACTTGCTAAGCACCTGGATATCTATAAATCAGATTTAAAAATGATCAAAAAGTATATCCTTATATGACTTCTATTTTTTCGCAATAAGATTTAGATAACTTTTCCTGTTTAAACCATAAAGGTTGAACACCTTTACAATTACATAGATTCACTCTCCTTTTCTCGATATAAACATTAATTAAGAGTGCATGTAGACTACCTCTACACACAGTCGAACATTCTTAACACCCAAACCCAATATAGAGGTGCAATTGATGTCACAAGCATGTTATTAAAATATTTACTGCACAGATTGCTAACTGTGTTTGATTATTTTAGGGTCCCACATGAAGAAGCATGTATAAAAGTTTCACTCTCCTGGAACCATGAATAATTAAAAATAATTCATCGTTTAACCCCAAAAAGGAACATACGTTACTGTCACAAATACAAAACGTCCAACTGTGAAACGTTCTACTCACTTTGGAAATTCAGTCATCACTGGTTTTGTTCATTGATTTATCTCCTACAAGTATAACGTTGCTAAAAATTATTATAATCTTCTGTATAGACCAGTTAATTGTTTTTGAGCGACTTAAGTTTGCTTGTCACAGAATATTAAATAATGGGGAAAATACACCCTACCGACAGTAAAATAAGCATTAAATAAACATGTTTCCCTTCATGATCCAAAGATTATATCAGAAATGTCAAACTATCAACCACAATATATTGTTCAGTCAGCAAAAGAAAACATTGTATCTCTTGCAAACAAGTACTTGAACAAAATGAAACATTTTGACATTTTTTTCTAGGGAACATACGTTACCTAGTATTAGCCATTTGACGCAAAGCCCCTTGAGATACAGTTTAAATATTTATAAAAACGTCCTTACGTCATGTCTAATTTACCATGACTGAACCACTAAAAACATCGGAACGCGGCATAAAAATGAAAATTAAATGGCAAGAACATACGTTACCGTACGTTTTTTGGAACATACGTTACCATATAGGGCTCTTTGCGTAATGTTAAAGATATGGTAAAAATTTAAAATTGAATTTCAGTTGAGACAGTCGTGGATTTTTGTTCTATACACATATATGTTTTGAAATATTGAATACAATTTTGAATTCATTCATTTTTATTTTTTGACACTTCAGCATGTGAAATGCACCTCTATATTGGGTTTGGGTGTTAAACGCGTCACTTGTTTTAAGAAACACTTAGGACGCGTTTTAACATTTTTAATCATGCTTGCTTCAAATTTTATTTCCTTTAGGTCGCAAGTAGGTTACTACGTACAGTAGGTCGGCACGTAAACAAAGTCCTTATTTTTTGTAAAATAATATGTGTACGGAGTAACTATACACGTCTTGTCTTTCTTCGTCCCTAAACTGTGCTACAAAATGTCCCAGATGTAGGCCTATAACTTTTGTATGCCCCGTTTATAATATGTAAGTCTATCAAATATTTTCCAATCTCACAAATGAAACATAAACGATTTAATGAAGATAAACAGAGCAACGTAACTTAACGCAGGGCTTTCACTAGACGTTACTGTTACGTTGCAGAATGACACAATATTCTTCACTGACAATTTGTTGTTAGCAACCGATAGATGAACGTTTTTGCCAGTTTTAGAATTTTTTGTTGTGGCAACAAACATTTTTACAACTTTTAAAAACATTTAAAGGATATGTATAAAACCAAAGATAATATGTGTATTAAAAAAGCGTATCACTGATAGCCAAAACGGTTGATATCTGTACTGTCAACACAAGAAAAACTATAGATATAAAGCGAATAACTTTTTCTCATGCGCATAGCGTCAAGGCAACCAACGGATCAACACGTCGTCAAGAACGTCAGTTGACTGCGAGCTCTCTTAGGCCTTCGTCAGAATATTTCCATATCGCACAATTTTTAAGTTATACGCCTCTGGAACAAATTGGTGAGTTCATTTGAAGTCATCTTAACCCCAATTTGATTAACAGTATTTCCCAAAATAATGCTATTTGGTTTTATTATTATTATTGTCTAATTTTACTAACACAAGCACTTCCCAGAAACAAGCGTCATAAAACAATAACGACATGCCGTTTTTCGGTTCCTTGTTGATGATACGTTGCAGACAGCAGAATTTCATCGCTGTTTTAGTCTTTCATTGTAAGTTCTTTGTTCGGTCCTTTAAATCGTTGATAATGTAGAATCTTCAAGTACTAAGATATAGTAATAAATTTAGGTTTTATTAAAACCTAAGTTTTATTTAAAAGATATTTTTGTAAAATGCAACAGAATGACTACTAGTAATCAACATACATTTCACAGTAATAGTTATGGCTATCAAAAAATTTGATGGAGAAGTATTTAAAGTATGATTAATTCTACCATAATTCACAATAAAAAAAAGAAGTAAACTAGGAAAACACTCAGTGCAGTAAATGCAGAACTCCACTGGAGGATTAAAAATTTCTTTTAATTTTACTTTTTAGGTGATGATAATGACAGGAAGAGCCTTGAAGGCCCCAAGCAAATATTGTTCATGTGGTTGTGGAGGGATGAAGGCCTATCACACCTCTATTTTACCAGCAAAAGCTGAGACTATAAAGAAAACAGCATTGCAAAAATCTGCAAAGAACAGTCAAAAACCACACAAATACCCCAATGCAAGTCAAAAGTCTTCAAATTTCTACGGGCCAAAATCAAGACGAACTGTTGCTTCAGATTCTTTAGAGATAATCAGAGCTGAGTATGATACATGGAAGGACATGAAGTTGGCTGTAGAGTGCCTGTTGATGCTCAAATCTTCCCAGAACTGGGAACAAGTTCCAGCTATGACTCGGAGCATGAGTGTACAGGATACAGTTGAGAATGAAATGGAGGCAGCAGCCAAAGGACTTTTGCTGCTAAAAAGTGCATCACAGATGCAGAAAATTAATCAGTCTCGTGCTTTACCAGCATTTTTTGGTCTTACTAGTTCTCCAGACAAAGCTGGACCAGAACAAAGTGAAGACTTGAACTTGAAGGAAGCTGCTGAAGGATTGACAGTGCTAAGTGGCATCAACAAACCTCATACAGGAGAAAGATGCAAGAAGCCTTGGGCACTGGAAAATCCAAGGCTACCCCAGAGTGGCAGACATTTCTGTCAACCAATTGTATCCAGTATTGTTACTCCTGCCTGTGTTCAGTTTGAGCATGAGTATGATGTAGAGAATGCTTTGGAAGGACTTCTGATGCTCAATCGAGCTAGTGCATATAGTCACATTACTAAGTGCAAGGCGCACCTTGGTTCTGAGGTCCCAGAGCATCCCATGGTTCCTCAGGATTTTGCAAAAGCCAAGCATAAAATTGATGTGGAGAATGTTGTGGAGGCCCTTTTCAGGTTGGCTGGTGCCAGAGGGGGTGTGGCTGTGGACAAAGAAAGTGCTGAGACTGAAAAGATGATGGTGTTGCAGAATAAAAGACAGTCCACTATTGTTCCATCTTTCAATGGTACATAAATTATTTTGTTTCTTTATTTTTAAGTTGGTAAACAAATTGTAGGAATAGTTTAAAAGCTGTTAAAAATACTGATGACCTTATATGTGTTTTTATTGCATTTAAGACTTCTGTCTTTCATAGATTTGAAGTATTCTGTTGCAACTGATCTGAATGTTGAATATTTTGGTACACAATTAATTTTGAAAGGTTTGTAATTTGAACAGTATGGTATACTGTAAATATTCTTCCACTTGAAATAATGTGAATTAAGTTTTTCCTTTTCTAGATTTATCTGATGGACCTTACTCTTCAACGTCTAATCCTGACTCACTGATTTCAACCTCTGATGCAGTATTGAATGCTGGAAAGAGTATCAGACTTGTGATCATGAACAGTGATTGTGATCTTCCAGCCTCTGTTGTTTTGACAAGGCAGCATGTTGTCTCTGGCGAGGCTCTGATGATAGGGGCAGAAGTGGAGGTCCCAGCACCAGGTAAGATTTGACAGTAGTAGATATTATATCGGGTGGCTCAATGATATGTTACTTATTTCAAAGCTCAATAATAACTTTAACAGTTCATAAGCTTTTGAATTGGGATTTTACACAGATTTTTCATACATTACTGGGCCACTCTGAAAATTTTTAGTGTTCAAGTGAAACAGTTTTAATATTATCATCAAATTAAAAGCACGTTGAAAAATGCCATGACAATGAAAATGATACCAGCCAGAAGTCACATAGGGCGACAAGACATTTTTTCACTTAAGAATTTAATTTTAATTTTGTGCCAAAACTAAGAAGACAGAGTCATGAAATTTTCAGCATTTATAAAAAACATCATTTTCCTAAAATATCCCAAAATTTCTTTGCAATATTTTCAAAACTGTTGAAGTTACTGAACTTTGACATTAGTAACATTTATACTTTTGAGCCATCCAAAATATATGGACTTTTTTTTTGTTTTTGGTAAATTCATTAAAATTTATCATTGAACAGAAACGTATAAATTTTACCTTTGGTGTACTATAAAGAGAGGTTATGTTTTTGATTTAAAAATTAATGTACATTTATCAAGGACTGATGGTTGCATTCTGATCTCATTCTTTTTTATACTATGATGAAATGCAAACTTGTTTTCAGCCTTTATGGAAATTCAAGGAAAACCTAGCTGTTCAGGTGTTTTTTCAGCTTGGAAAATTCCTGGTGTTTCCCAGCCTATTGCAACACCACATACCAAACCTCAGCTGTCAGAAATAGGTACATTTATATATCTACATTTAGATTTTTTATTTGCTTGATATGCTTCCTTGTGAGAATTGTTTTATCTGGCCTTTTATTTGTAAGGAAAGGAAAATGTGCATTTTGTTGCTTTTCTTTAATGTGAAAATATTTGTTTGCTATTTTATATCAATTCATTAAAATCATTTATTTCAGAGTACACTGTCATCCCGTCCTGTGATCACAGTTACTGCATTCAAGAGTCAAAGGGAAAAGCCAACTGCAAACAAGCCACTCCAACTGGCAAGAAGTTCAACAAAAGCCAAGGCATCAAAAGAAAGGCAGAGAATCTGGAGCAGAAAATGGAGTTGAAGAAAGCAAAGGGAGAGTCAGTTTGTACCTCTGGTCTGCAGCACACAGTTGGATCCAACTCTGACCAGTTCTGGGGGACCCAAAGAACAAATTGATTTTCAAATCAGAAGCAAAACAGTGTGACTGGAATTATTCTGGAATATATCAGATAATAATTCTGATAGTAAGAGCATAACGTTGTGTAAAAAATTATAGTTACTCTTACTCACCCATTTTACAAAAAAAAAAAAGCTTATGGAAATACTATTAAAAGCAGCTGTGATATGAATGTGCAATATGTCATTTTAAGATAATTATATATAAGATAATGATTATGATCAATATGTCAGATATTTCCTTGAACCTGAAAACTAAAAGTTTTTTTTTTTAATTCTGTGACTGTGCATTTTGGTGACTGTGTAGGAGGAATGTGAACATTTTCTTTCAAATATATTGTGTTAGTATATAGAGCCGAACCATTTAAACAACTTAAAATTACATTTCCCAGTTTATTTTGAAATGGTGAATAAGGTGTCTGAATTTTTAATGAATATTTTATTTAATGATATGACACAATATGTGGCTATCAATATTTTTGAATTCTCGAATTTGGAAATAAGATATACAACCATCAAAATTTTACTGAGTTAGATATTTTTATGCATACTCTAGCATTTTTTAACATAAGAGAGAAATTTTTATAAATGGTTCACATTTTTGTAGTCATATACAGACCAATCTTTTTTCATTCCAATTGTTTGTTGATGCTTTTGTAAAGTACATAAAAAATCAACAGTCTCACATTTTGGTATTTCACAAGGTTTTCAGAATAATTCACAATGCTATAGACCAATTTGTACATTGTTTTCTTAATAAACTATAAGAATAAAGAAACGTTGTGTTAGTGCTTGTATTTATGCAGCAGTTTGTGAGAGAAAAATAGTAATTAACAGCAGCAGTGCAGTAGAGCTTTATTGAATGTGGTTGTTGAGACAAGGGCACACCCAAATGTATTGTAACATAAGTTGCATCGCTTCAATATATAGATATAAAATTTTTGAAAAGTATAAAAAGGGTAGATCCTTTTGGATATGCTTTTAAAATGACATTTGAACCGTGAGGTTTCTGAGTAATGTACAGGCAAAATTAACCCCCTACCTTGAACAGCATTTTGAGTGTGCAACAAAATTTCATAGTGATTCGAATATTTAATCAAGTTATGTCAAAATTTGATAAAACAATATTATAAATAACAAACTTGAATCTCAAAAATCATACTTACTCATTAAAAAGAACTGTAATCTAGTTTTAAAGAATGTTTTCAGTTGATTAAAGATTTAACACTAATTTTAAAATTTGTTGAAGTTAAAATCAGTTTAATTGTTCTAAAAGTCTCTAATAAATGTATCTTAAATTATTTCAATTTCTCTTCTCAGCCAGAGAAATAAATGTGGGGATCTCCCAATTAGTAGTTGATCTCTGGAAATGTAACATCGATGATGTATTAAAAGGAACATTGAAAATTTGCTGAATCAGGGAAAATCATTTTAATTTTTTTAAATGTATAAGCTGCTTATTACACCAAAAGGGACTGTGGTAAGGGGAAGTGAAAAGCACCTTACGTACTGTTGTACAAAAGTAATTTAATAATTCTCAATAACAATACAAGTTTTACATAACATAATATAGCTTCTGAACATTCAGAAATAAATCTATTGTTTAATCAGATTCTAAGTTTTGATATGGTAATGTAAAATGCCCATTAAATGTAATATTCCTTTAAAAATCAAAGCTAAAATAGCATTTTGGCAGTTAAATGTTTGAACAGAAAATTGTTGAACATTTTCTATATAAGCTTAATGGGCATATCATTAACTACACAGAATCCTAAAAGTTCTGTTATATAACAGATGTTATATACAAAGTTTGTACATTTGGCATAACTGAAGATATGCAGTAACAAAACTAGACTTCTGCTAACACATCTACTGAGTTGAACTTCACTTGCCAAACAATCTTATTCTGTGAAGTCTAACACATAACTGAATTCTACAATTTAACTAAAATTCCAAGCCTTAATGTTAATATGCTTTCAGCAGCAGAATGAGTTGCAGTAATAATCTTTGGCATTGTGCACTAAAATATCAGGGATTTTCCATTAAAATTCTGAAGGGAAGAGTATACATTAACTCAATGCTCACAAAAAAGTCTGAAGGCTGCTGTACCCAATTTGTGGGCATTGATGGCTAAAATTGTTTTTCACTGATCAATGTATGGCTCAGAATGATATATCCACCTTCAGTTTAAAATAAAAAAAGGCCCTTAATTACACATTTGGAAGAAGGCACATAGGAACCTCTTTACACATGTGATTGTCTGTGTAGCAGACCATACATTTAAATCTAGCATACCCCCTGCCTGCCTGAAGCCTGCTTGTGAGCTGGAGCACTGCTATGTAAATATGAAGCCCAGCTGCTGTCTTCTCCTACTCTTTATAAAATGTCACAAGCTTTGATATTATTTCAATTTCAAGAGATTAGCACATATCATATGTGTTGACCACCAGAAAATGACTAAAAAGTGAATCAGTGACATGGCATATCCTCTTAACAGAAAGTTAGTAGAGAATTGAATTTTGCTTTCAGCTCAAAGCAGTTTTGTGTAACTGTCATAATACTCTTCCTATCACAGATGTTTACAGTCTACTCCAACAGACTCTTTTTACTCAACACTTTGGGAAAACCAAACTATCTCAAACTTCTCAGTTTTTTTGCATTTTCTTAACAAACAAATAAATAATTATAATTCAGCACAAATGTGTCTTTTGTGAAACAATACATCACTAACATAATTTTGCATTTTTAATTGCAATTGATGTCATTTTCACAAACTCAGGCAAAAATGATAATTTTTGATATGCAGACTGGCCTCCAAGCATTAGCTTATTTTAGATACTTGGTACATGAATAAAACTACCACTATATTGACTTAAATTCAAGTTGCAAGCTTTCTGCATTTTTTTCTTTTTATTTTTTGTGAAAATATATTGCCAGCTATGAGGATAATATCCAGACAGCTTCCATAGTGTAAGCATGGCATCTAGACCAATCTCTTTCGCTCATTGTAATTGTAATTCAATTGACAATTCCTATAAATGTAATTCTAAAGTATAGCATTACCTTGTTTATAAAATGCGGGCCAATTGTCTTGGCAGTGCTGTTTAATATGGCACACAAAATCCACAAAGAAGGACATGATTTGACAATTATAAATTCAGGATTTTAATAGAAAAATGGCTAAATGAAAAAACAAAACATTTTGATGTTGATGAGAGAATATATCAGGTTTCACATGATCAAGAAATACTTCACTACTTAACAAGTTACACTTTTTTACTCATATTCCTTCATAAAAAATTCTTATTAAAATTTACCAAATTCTGATCTGAGCAGATGGATAATCCTTATCCTTGCTGAAATCTGGTGCACAACAGCTAAAAACATGAACCTGTCAACCAGTCTCATTTCAATTGTCTTTCAACACATTTAATACATGATAAAAGATTGATTGAATACTGAACATTGATCCATGGAATAATTCTTTTTATCTTTATACTGCAAATGAAAAATATCTGTCAAAAAAAAAACAAGTTATCTGAACAATACTTTTCTTGGTGTCCTTATGCAACTGATATCAGAAATTAAATTGAGATGCTTACATGGTAAGTTGCGTAATTAGCACAAATATCAGTCATTTTTTGTCAATCAAAATGGATAAATCATACATATTTGACCTCAACATATTATGGCTCAGCCTTTTCCCATCCACCATTGCTGCTCTTTCAGAATGTTTATCTTGTCTACAGCTATTTCAGCAAACAAGCTGCCAAACTTCTATTAATATCACAGCATTGAAATATTTCAACAGCACAACACGTATGGATCTATGTACCCCATTCCCTGGGCTCTTGCAGCTATTGAACTCTGCCACTTTTTGCACTTGTGGAAGAGCTAATAGCAGGCCTAGATGCCAGGTGTCCAGCCACCTCTCTGACAGTGCCCACTGATGTCCTATCATGCAAGCAGTTTTGGCCAGCTGATCCCATGACAGACTACTTGATACAGTATGATGACAATGGAGAAGATGATAATGATGATGAGTTTGTTTTATAAGTCATCTCAACAAGAACATGAGAAAATACTCAATGGCAAAAGTCTCTCCTGTTTGTGACATCATGTGTCATCCGTTTTGTCATCCTTACAAGTCACACAGCAGTGTCTGGCAACAAAGCGCTGATCACACAAACCTTTGCCCTTCAGAACTTCACATGTTGTTGACCTCATCTTGTCTATTCTGCAGTCCCCTTCTTCAAAGGCTACAAAAAATACAGAATTGTTGAAGCAAAATGCAATTTCATGACTTTCATGGAAGTGCTAAAACCAATTTCAATCAATTTTAATGAAATCACTGAATGAGGACATGGAGGAAACAGGGGTTTCCAGACTTGGCCGGTCACACTGACTACATTACTGGCATCTGGGAGTAGCACTTAGACTCAACTTACTGCCACCAAGGCTGAGTGACTAGGGATAAAATAAAAGTCATTACAAACTTACATTACTTATTAAATACTTACCTGCATTTTCATCACTGCAACCATCGGTATTGCACTGTTGCTTATCTACAGGTTTTATGCTGGAGTCACACCCATCTACTGGCTCATCTGATGATGTGTTTATACACTTTACATGCCGAATCTGCTCTCCTGTGCCACAGGACTTTGAACACTGAAAACACACCAAGTAACCAGTAGTGCATTTACACACAATGGATTACTCAAATCTTACTCTGTCAAATAAGAAATTACCCCCCACAGCAATGAAAATAATATCACAATTATCTAGTCACCAAAAAAAAAAAAAAAAAAAAAAAAAAAATATATATATATATATATATATATATATATATATATATATATATATTTTCCATAATAATCTACCTGTTTAAAAGTAGTTTTAATCATAGAGTTTCCTTCACAAAAGTGACAACTTACAGAGCTCCATGGTCCTGTCACCCACAGCAGACAGGACTTTTGATTACAGTGCTGATGTATTGCTGGCTTAATAGAGTGGTCACACCTATGTTTCTCTGGACACCGCACACTTCTTGCTTGGACTCCAGGTCCACAGCTTACAGAGCACTAAAATCCAAAAGAAAAATAAGATATCGAAGCATTGCATAAATTCAAGAGACTATTTGTTAGGGGTGGTTATTCTTAGAGAAGATACAGTAAAGATACAGCTGTCGGCATTCTATTTTGTACCCACCTCTCCCCAGTCAGAGACCTCCCACTCTAGACAGGGTTCATCATTACAGGCCTCCACTTCTGATGGCTTGTCTCCATCATGGCACATAGTGTCCCACGAAACTGTTTTAGTCACTTGGTTCACACATTTCATGGGGCGTGTCCTGACACCACCACCACATTCTTTACTACACTGTAAAGAAAACACATATATAGATCTTTGAAATACATTGGTTGTAAAGATATTTTGATGAGCCTGTAAAGAGCTTTTCATCATGATTCATAAAGCCTGAATCTATAAAATTATCATACAGTTCATTACCATAAACTTGTCAAAACAATAAGATTTACAGCACATAAATTAAACCATTTCCTTGAATAATAAATCGATAAAAGATGTTCATTGAAGTGATAGTGCTTACTGCAGATACTACAACATATTTCAAAATTCTTATCTCACTATTTCTATGTACCAGATCTCACATCTTGGTTGATTGGTCAATATTTTATATATTTCCAATAACAAAAAGACAAAATTAGCTCATCTGAATAAGTCCTTTGGGAGAAACTTACAGCTGACCATTCCAATGGCCTCCACTTGTATAACTGCATCTGTGTTGCCGTTACTAAAACTTCATTTCTTCCATCTTCACTTCCAAGACTGATTTCTTCATCTTCTTTATCTCCTGCATTGTTTCTAATATTTTTTGAACTATGTGTTCTATTTCTGTGACCATGATGATGTCTATGTCTTTGATTTATTGGGTGCTGTTTTTCTGTAAGTTCCTGGTTACTGGGAGTATCTACAGCTCCATCATCCAGATCAGCTTTGCTATTTGAAGAAAATGGAGACAGCACTTTGTAATCTTTGTCAGATGGATTGATGCCACTTTGTTGCTTATTGTTCAAATCATCAGTCTTTGCAGTTGTTGAAAATGAAGCTACTGTTGTTGGTGATGAAGTAACAATGGTCTGGTCTGTGTTGCTGTCATTGTTGCGACTTTGGACAGAATCCACCAGATTTGTCTTAAGACTGGAGTTGTCTTTTTGTGAAGAATCTCCAATGTTTTCCAGTTCTGGCACTACATTGCTGATGTCAGTGGGGCAAGGTATATTGCTGCACACCTGGAACAAAATGAGTTAATCTAAAATAAAGGATTTCATTTCAAATGTCAAGAGCACTTCTTTATGTTTGATACAGTCAATTGAGATGTGTTCATAAGGAGTCATACACACTGTAAATAAAGGAGAAATGTTTCCAAATTAATCAATCAATATATATATATATATATATATCACTTCAAATCAATATTATTTGAGGCTACCCGTTGCATTACCTGTTGTGTCTTTGGTCTTGGGAGATGATTACACTTGTGACCACTCATACATTCTACTTGGCGGAACTGGATGCCTAGGCCACATTTTCTGGTACACTGATTGGTAAAAAAAGAACAAAAAATCAACATTCCCTCCTTTCTTTCAAAATCAAAGAAAGTGAAAAATTTAAGTAAAAACCAAACTGACTTAAATATGTTCAATCTCATCTAACAACTGTTAATGTATTTTCACCTTAGTTTCATGTATTGATAACATTTGATATTACATGAACATATTTTAAAGTACAGCTTGCCAATTTATCTGACCTACCGCTGACCAAGGTCCAACCTGCCATTCCACCTTTACTGGACATGAATCTTTGTGATGACAGGGCCCAGTTTCCTCTGGTTTCACCTGGTCCTCACAGTCCTGATCCTCCAGAGCTATCTGCTGGTCCTGGCCCAGACTACGCACACAGATCACTGTACGACGATGCATGCCATTGTCACCGCATGTGACAGAACAGTGTCCCCAGGGTCCTGCCCACCATCTGATGATGACAATTTTGAGTTGATAAGAAAACAATTTTTTTATGCCATCAAATAAACTTAATGCTAAATGCCCATACACAGTTAAGTGCTAAAATATTCTTTTTGTGACAACATGTTTTCTATATTTGAACTACCAGGATCCCTGGTACACTCCCCTCCCTAGTTATGCGATTAAACAGAATTTAAATCATATTGATTATTTCACCAAAAAATGCCTAACTGACATGACCAGACAAACAGATCGTGTTGAGATCACTACAAGGAACCTTTGCATCTTGAAATTTTTGTCATTTGTCATTTGTCACCCGTTTCAGACCTGTTTTAAACAGCCATTTAAGCTCACAAAGGCAGCTACTGTGTCCCACGTCCTTACCTTAGACTCTAAAAAATATCATTATCATATATTACCATTATTTCAATAATTACCTTGCTGGACACAAGTGTTCATTACAGCTTTTCTGTTTGTCTTCAGGTCTGGATGTCATATTACAGTACTCATCATCCACCACACCTGCCTCCACCTCTGTACACACAACAACACGCCGCTGGAATCCTAAAAAGCAGCAATTGAATAAAATATAATGGTATACATTTTAAGGGAAAGGAAAGCAACTTACTGGTGCAATGTATGTCCTAAAATGCCCCATTCATACTTACAGCTGTTTTAGATAAATTGGGGTATTTCCTCCATTACATAATTTAATTACAAATAGTGTTGGAACTGTTTTTGAACATATACTCATAAGTTACCTCCACCACAGGAAGCAGTGCAGTGTGTCCAATCAGTGAACTCCCATAGGAACACTGGCTCCCTCTCTGTGGCATTTTCATTGGGTACTGTGTACTCAAACACAACGCCTGGGTTGATAGACTGGAACAAAAGCTAAAAGAACAAAAGTAGAGGTATGATAAAACAAGCTGCAGTATGTTTTTATTTCAATGAAGATGTTACAACACAGAAAATGCTTTTAACTTACATAAATTATATACTAGCTTTTTATCAATTAATAAAAACATTTTTAGATATTCTATTCAGGTCTGTGTAGTAAGCAGAGCACTGTGACATCAACTGCTTGAAATATGTAACAAATGTTGATGAAACAGAAGAAAACTAGCTATTGTTTTTTTTTTTTTTTTTTGAAGCACTGCAACTTACCTGATAAGTCAGCATTTTGACTTACATAAAAAGGAGGGAAAGCTTGACAGTAACATAACAACATCAGTGAATAACAGGAACAGCACAATTTAATTGTCTTGATATCACAACTCAAATTTACCTACCATAATATGCAATGGTTCTTTGATAGGTCCAGCAGCACTGAAGCTCTCCTTGTTGCCAACTCTGTCATACCTCAGTGTGGTGCCTGCCACCTTGTAGTCCCCACTCCACTGAATATACCAGTGGCCATTGAGAAGATAGTCCCCTTTCTTGTCCTTTATAGCAAGATAGTTATTGGCCTCGGCCACCTCCTCAACTCGAATGTTCCTGGCTCCTTCTGGGATAACCGTGGCTTCCACATAGCCTGATAAATAGACAATGTAGTTGGTATATAAACAAGCAAAAATATCTAGAATATAAACAGATGATAAAATTACACAGATATTGTCTCACATCTAAAAAATTTTGACAAGACCTCTTTATGGACAATAGGGTAAAATTTGCACATGAAAGTTAACATTTTTAGTCTTCATTAAAGCTTCATGAAAACGGGGCCCACAGCTGCAGATAATGGAAGCGAGTGCTTACCTAAACCTTGTACATCTTTAAATTCTTTTTTGACTGTGGTACATGCCCTTCCATCACCATGACACACCCCACAGCGGTCTTCTTTAGCTTCAGAGTCTATTACCCAGTCACAACCAATATGCTAGAAATAAATGGTTACCACACAATTTCCTATTAAAAAGTGCTTCAGAAGCAACGATAAAATGAAACAAAAGTCAAATTTTCAACTAGCTCAATTTCAATAATACTAACATAACATACATGTTTTAGGTCAACTTGGGCATGTATATCTTTTTACAACCAATTTCAGTCTGTTAACTGATATACACTGGAAACAGGCCTGTCTATTTTTCCTGGAAAATCCTTGCACACTTACCCTACATCTTCCACTAATGCACATGTTTCTAGTCCCAAGCTTGCATGGAGTCCCATCTTTTACAATGTCCCTCAACATCACAGAGAAGAACTTGTTAACTGGTTTACAATGGAGCTGGCACGGGTTCACTAGTTTAAATGAATTGAATTTTCATACAGGTTTAAATTAATAAAAAAAGTATTACAGCCATAAAACTGGTATATTACCTTAAATCATATACAAAATATTTGGCAAATTACCAAAAATATCATCTTTAATTTGTGATGGTGTTTTAAAGCAAATGAAAGATAAAAGTATTCAAAACATAATTGTAATCATCTTAAACTATATATTATCAATGTCAAAAAGAGAAAAAACCTTACATGGTGAAGGAACTGGCTCCCATTCATATAAACCATTTTTGTAAGGAATGTAGTTGAACTCTGCACATTGACTTTCTAAGAAATCTGGTTCTCCTTCTGGGCACGACTGAAAAAAGGTCAGTCAGTTATATTTATATACTAAAAATAAATATGGATTGGTTTATAGCTATGTAAACCTTAAAATGCATTCTAATAAAATGATCAAACAACAGGTCAATTTCAAACTATATTTCAAAATTTGTTAAAAATATCAACTAAAAAATTCAAATCAAGAAGGCATTTTTCTTGCTGTATCTGCACCAAATGACACAACCATATATCACAAAGGGCTATTCACATATTTCTTTCTTCAGAATGATTGAAGCATTAAAATCAAGGACAAAAAACAAAGACTGTTTATACATTACTATGATAGATAGTGTACCAAGTAAGGTAATGGGGCTAACTTGACTTCAACCCTGACTGAGAGAGGCTGGTTAAGTTCAAATATGAAATGCACTATAACCTCTTATAATGAATTCGAAGTGCACTGAAACCAAATATTTTTGAGAGAGAGAGAGAGAGAGAGAGAGAGAGAGAGAGAGAGAGAGAGAGAGAGAGAGAGAGAAAGAGAGAGAGAGAGAATTACTCACTTTAGTATTGCATATTCTGTATCTTTTCCTCTCACCAAGGCAATATTTTCCTCCATTGGACGGACTAATAATAAAATTATATCTTTTATTTATTTACAAGGAAAAGTTTGTCCTTAACATTGAAATAAATGTATAAATTTTAAGAAAAATATTGTGCCATTTTCAAATTTCTTGCTTTTATTATTAATTTATAAGATATTTCATATATTTTTAAATCTTAAAGAATCATATTGTTTTACATAAAAATATCCCTGAACTTCTGTTCTTAGGCTGAACTGTACATTCTTTTAAAAGTACTAGCAGATGCATGAAGATATGTGAGCATTCTGAAATTCAATATCAAGTAAAAAACAATTTTAACCTTGATTTTAGGTTGTTTAGTCGCCTGATGCAAGACAAAGTCCTTGTTGCAAAGTTTCAGGTCAGACTGATGGGACAGATAAAGACTTTTTGATACAGCTGTGCCAAAGCCCCTAGTGAAAGATTAGAGTGAGCTGTCGTAAACAGGCGTGCAGCTGTTGGCAATATGATTATCTTCCACCCTTTTTAGAAAAACTGATATTTGACTGATTTCCAATGCATTTTTTCACAAAGTCATTACAAACATGATTTACTGTCTCTGACAATGCTTCTCTAAACACTCTGGATGTGGTCGTAACAAACATGTTTGTCAATGTTTCTACCATCTTAAGCAGCAGCCAAAAGACTAAGTATGTGTCACATTGGTTGTGACAAATAACCATATGTGACACACCAACCATACCAGACTAGCTGGCAACCATGACCAAGTAAGACATTCACATCAGCACTCCCTCCTCCAGTCTGCAACAAGCCAGTCGGAAAACAAAAGAAACAGCTCCATTTTCCCCTCAATAACAATTACATTCAGGTTCACCTAAAATGCTTTCCAAAATATGTTGTTTTCCCTCCTAAGGTGATGAAAGAGATCTTAACAGAAAAAAAGCTATGGATCTTAAAAATCCATCTGATCACATTTGTGGTGAAATTACTGTTTTTAACTGCTTCACTTAAAGCAACAGATTGTTGGCTTGCTTAAGTAATTTGTTGATAAGTTGTTTATCACCTTGCTTATTTATCCATGAGTGATTATTTACAGTATCATTGAATATTTACAAGCACTCAATTTTGGATTTGCAATCAGATACTATTTAAAAGGACCAAATGCTTAGGTCATTTTCAAATATTGGCTAAATCTTATCAAACAAGGCTGAAATACTTCACAAGGGAAGCATTCATTTGGAAACTGAGAATTTAGAAATAAGTTTGCAAAATAAAGGTAATTTACAAACCTAGGAGTGTTTATGATAAATTCTCCGATATGAAAATTCTGCAAAACAGATGTACCTATATTGTTTCTTAAACTGATTTTGAAAGACACAGCCTGGATTATTTCAAATGATGGTTAAATATTTTAGTCATGTTATGGTTTGTTTTACAGTCAGTGTTTTTAACATATTAATTATTATGTAAGGCGCAATGCTCCATATAAGAAGTATATTGTCATTATCACTGCTTCCCTGTAAGCTACACTTACGGTGGGTTATCACAGTGTCTTTCAGAATACTTGACTCCTGCTCCACAGCTCCTACTACACCCAGTCCAGCCAGACCACATGCCCCAGTTGCCATCTATAGCCTCTGGCCGCTCTCCCATCACTGTACACTCTCCATTGAAACACCACTAAAACAAAGTACAGAAGACAATAAATATATCAATTCACAAGCAAGACATAGCTCCTGATTTTTTTCCATTCTTTAAATTTAAGATTATAAAGTAAAAAAGATTATTAATTAACTTGAACATTACAAGCCACTGAGTCACAGCTCTACAATTTGTGTCTTACAATGGCTTGCACCAAACTGTTATAAATTTTCTTAGGATAGGATAAAAACTGTAATCATATAATTAATTTTCATTAAACTGTCACTACAGCTACTGTAATCATTATGGACGCACCATTTCAGAATCGGATTCTGCCAGGTACCCTGTAATGTTCTCCTTACACCGCGTTCCTTCTGCTGCTGTCTCAAGACGTGTCAAGCAACGATTGTCAATACGACACCACAATATGGAACAAACATTCTAAAAAAAAAAAAAAAATCAAGGGTAAAATTTAACACTGGGAAATGAGTAGCGAATTTCAAACTACCTAGCTAATTTTTGGCTAATATGGGAAATTTCAAGAAAATGATCAGGTTAATAAGACTTTCATATATGATCCATGGACTAACTGGTCCATGGATCATATATGGCCTATCCCACTTAAAAGCCATGCTGCATAATCCCTTGGTGGTCTCCCTGCCTACCACATGCCAGGTGTGTAGGGACCTAGTAATGAAACGCATTGAATCTCAGCTGTGAATTGCTAAGGTCCTGTAGGGATGTAGGGATGTAGGGAGATCATTAGGTGATTCTGGGCATTGCTTTTAAGTGGGGTACACTATATTTGATCCGCGGACCGGTAATTCACGAATTGTCTGTTGTGAATGCAACTTTAGTTTTTATTCAACCAGTCACTTTGAACTGGATGAAGAGTATGCTTTCACATATATACTAAAACCAATTTATATACTCTGTTCTTTGAAAAAAAAAAAGAAATGTGATTAAAACTTCAAATTCATTTAAAACAAACTCTGCAGTTGTAGGAGGCTACTCCAGAGATTCTCACGTAAAACATGGCCTAAGAATTCTTTACATATCACTGAATTTGTTATACATAAATGCTGCAAAGGCAAAGTGCACAAGATTACCTCAATGCCCTTACAGTGTGAAGCCTCTGGCCCATATTGCAGACGACACTGGTGATCAGCATCGTACATGACACCTGGTGGCAAGTTTGTTTGTGCAAATTTGTGATCTGCAGGCTCATCCTCCAAACAGTAACCCCAGTTACGACTGAAATTTAATAGTTGATTACATACCTATTTAGTAAAACTTTAAATTTTTCATTGCATAAACTCTTGTAAAAATTTCAATGATATAATGCCACATGGCTTTCAAAATTAGATACAAAACCCACTGCCCTCATCTTTTAAAAAATCTTTAATTGGAGAGCACACAGAACTTTGTCTTGTCTGACAATCTTCCACACAGTACTAAGTTTCAGTGTCTTCAAATAAAAGTACATTACACCTGTTGATTTAACTCACTCTAGAAATCTTGTGATAGAAGTCCTACTACAATTAGACCATATCAAGGGCTTGTTGTCTGCTGTAAGCTGAGGTGCCATTACATGTTGATGTGCTCCAGGTACTGCCTCACAACCATTCTTCTCAGTGTCATGCTTCATGCCAAAACTGGAAAAATATCAATATCATTGCCAATGGATATACACTGTTCTTTTCTTTCTTATTTTTCTTTCATTTTTTAAATAAAAAAGAAAATAATATCCAGCCAAATTTGAATACTTGTTTATTTTGAGAATCTGCAATTTTCAAAATCAGTTTGGTGAAAAATGCACAATTATGACATGGCAACACATGAAATAATGCCAAAACAAATGTCAGTGATGCTGTACAAGAGTGAGCTAAATGGAGCCCAGGTATAATATTGTTTCTGCAAAAATATTGACGGAGCTGGGCTCAATCTTACATGAATTTTACTTAAACTACAAGGGCAAGTGTCTTGCATTTTTATAATTCCAGCTTTCAGCATTTGAGACTGCAAGTATTCATTTCATTATTACTGCATTGTGTTCAATATTGAAACAAATTTTTTAATATTTAACAGATTTCTACCAGCTGAAGTAATTTCATTTTGGCAAGATGGCAAATTCTAAATAGAAAGAAGAGCCAAAAAAGGCATGGGTAAAAACGTTTTTAAATTGTTGAAACATTTTGACTACTTTTTCTTAACCAACACCATGTCCAAAATTTATGACTTAATGCTTTTAACATGGAATATATATGGATTTCGCCCTACAATGTCTTTTTCCTATAAATGGAGAAAAGCACGTGTAACTAAATAAAAGCTTATCGTTGTAATCTACTTACAATTTAAATGTGCATTTGAATCAAATCAATACGGCAGGGGGCTTCTGGCCCAAATGTATATTTTTGTAAGGAATTCCACCACTTCCAGAGGAAGGAAGCAATTTTGCATAATTTTTCCAAAATACCGCTTGAAAATGATGCTCCGTACTGTGCTAATGGGAAAGAAGGACATTTTTAGCTATTCCACCATGGCAATATAAACCTCTTAAAGAACTGATAAAAAAGCAGCACTATTATAAACAGAAGAGAACATGCATGAAAAGCATTTATTGACAAAATTACAATTTCTCCAGAAATTGTAGTCGTTTTTAAGAACAGAAAAACTAAAAGCATAACACCAAAGACCAAAACAGACACCTACAAACTTCAAAAGATGAAAAAGAAAGAAACAATAAAAATGCCAGTTATACTTCTGGTAACCATTTAACAAACCAATTAGGGGCAGGGGGAAGCCTGTCACATTCCAAACTAAAGGCACAGAGTACCCACACTTGGCTTTCGCAAAATTGTGCAAAGACAAAGTGGTTCTCCCCCACCCAGAGGTCAAACACTCAGTTCCTCAGGGCTTGCTATCTTGATGAGTTCTTTCCTGGATTAGGTGTTAATATTCTTTTCAATACATCCTCTTAGCGTGTGAAATTTGCCAGCAGATCATCAAAAGCTTGCTTCACAAGAAACAAGTGGGGGAACAAAAGACTAGAATTCAAGACCCAATTACACCTCTCTTGTCATCATGTTTCAAGTGACACAGCCCAACTTGACAAGAATTCCATCTTGTCCCACATCAGTAGTCTTGCAGGAGCATGTCTAATCATCTCTGTCTTCAGTATCATATAACCAGGACTAGACGCTCTTGTGTAATCTTATACGCTGTGTTAAACAGAAACCATGTAAGGGGAGCATCAATAAGAGGAACATATTATCCAGATTTGAGACCAGAAGTAATGATGTTGGTAGGAAAATAAAGACTATTTTAATCAATTTTTTTTTGGCAAAAGCCAAGCAGGTATTAAGAGATCTACAAAACAGATATCTAAACAGAATTTGAGAAGTTTCTCAAGATGACTAATTGGAACCTGAATTTAATTTTTTTCAAAAACAGGCCTTTCATTGACTCATTAATTGAGTATACTTGTAATGTTTACTATTGTCGCATTATTTCAGCAAACA
Source organism: Lingula anatina (assembly GCF_051362555.1). Lineage (NCBI taxonomy): Eukaryota > Metazoa > Brachiopoda > Lingulata > Lingulida > Lingulidae > Lingula > Lingula anatina. The sequence goes on along the minus strand of NC_141767.1, from coordinate 62,431,879 downwards.
TCTTTCTTTCCTGCAGCTAATTACACCAACTTCTTTGATCTTGACAGTTAGTTTAGAAAGCCTTATGCACTGATGTAACATTCATGTTCTGAACACTACTTACTTGTGCCCAAGTTCGTGTGCAACTGTATACGCCAAGGCTAGGCCCGTGTCCTCATTGATGTTGCAACTTCGGTGCGGCTGACATAAACCAGTTACCTCTGCCAAACCCAAGGTACTACACGGCTCATTCAGGCGAGAACAGATATTGTACCTAAAAGTTTATCAAAAAGTTACGTGTGTAATAATGGATTCATTCATTCAATGAATTGACATTAAGTTTTCTGTGTATCTTAAGAGGGAGCAAAAGATCTTAAGGTGTATTAACTATGACAGTTCTTCTTTACTATTTATCAGTATGTTTTTCTCCAAACAATATTATGGAATTTTTATATTCAGATAATTCTGGCTGGTATTTTGATCCCCAATATTATATACAGAATGGTGAATAAGGATGTCTGTCTTTTTGATTAAAAAATACTGTTGGAGGCATAAATTAATTGTGAGCATTCCTGGGTATATTGATAGCGCTTAAATACAGCTTGTTCACACAAAATTCATCTTACCGTGTAAGCAGAACAGCAACATCATGGTGGTTTGGATGGGAATCATCCTTAGGGTTCATTGAATTCTGCCATTTACAGAAACTTTTCAAAGAATTGTCTGCATGATTGTTGATCTTTAAGCCCTCCTGTAAGACACAATTTATGTTAAATGATTTGATATCAAAAAGGTACCTGGGGATGTTTAACCAGTCCAATACAGACTGTACCATATAAATTGATTTATCATGGTAACATTAGGGCAGGGTTGAGACATTTATAACACATTATCACTCAATTCAATGTAAGATGTAATGCATTAGGCATACTGCTTCCTGGTCTAAACATGTTGTAAATGAAAACAACCTATCATGCTTCAAACAAAGATAAAAGTGAATATACCACTGTTTATCTGTATAGCCAGTCTGCATCTTGTTTATAGAAGAAGAAAAAAACTGATGACCTTAAATAATCAATATAATATGCCCACCATCTTCATTTTAATAAATTCTACAAATAGATATATTTAGTTGGTGGGAAGAGGGGATCTAGATCCCATATAATCAGTTCTCCTACCTCAGCCTTACCTCGTCCTTTTTCAACAGTAACATCCTGACAATGACCAAGTTGACAGCATTACCAATACTGGCATCATGGTACATGATAGCTACCTGGAAGAAGACAATGAAAAAGATTAACCTGAATAAGGAGCTTTTCTTCAGTTGTGAGAGACAAAACCTATAATATCTCAGTAGTCCATTAAATAATGATTGCTGCCATTTCTGTCACTGGGCATGCCTTCTATCTAAATACCTTGGTTTCTTTTTGGACGTCATCATTTTTTTTCTTACAAATTCGTTTACTCTCATAGCCATCTTTTTTTTTTTTTTTTTTTTTGATAAATACAAAGATAAGGCACTGAGTTAACCTTGCACTGTTCTCTAGAAATTATAGAATCCATTTACTAATTTTTGGAAGTTTAGTCTTCATCATGCCAAACAATGCCAACGTCAATTAGAATTTTCTTCTCACTCTCCTCATTGAACACACAAATTAGTTTTTTCAATTTAGTTATTACAAAGCCCTGTGTGAGCTGATATTTATTGATGTCACTATGACTTCTAACAGCTTGTGCACCTGACCTATTCTGGTTTTAAAAGGGGGAAAAAAACAACGAAAATGGATGGGATGAAAATACTTCATCACTTACTTTGACAGCAAATAACACACAGCAATCTAAATACCAAATAAAATCTAACAATCCAAGAAAAAGAAACTGAACAATTATATGATAAGGACTATTTCTAGTTCAACAGAGCAACTTGCCTGCTTACATTCTTCACACAAATTAAATTTGGTGACTTGCTCAGCCCACCAACACTGTGTATAGATCACTAGCACCATCTGAGATGTTGCAGCAACAGTGAATGTGTACTGAATACTGTGCTACAGACCCCATAATCACATTTGCTCTAATGTTAAAGGAGCAAGGCTTGATCATGGTGATATGCTATTGTTACTTGTGAGAAATGGTTTCACAAGGCGCTTTAGAGTACAGTTAAGACATTAAGTTTAGTAGTATCTCATTAGATTCTTTCATTTCATTTTTCACCACAGAATACCAGTCTATTTTCATCTTTTGCCCCACACTTAATGTCAGCAGCTAAGGTGGTTTGCGATCATCTTCAGCTCTATTTTCTGAAAGCTTGGTATTCCAAAAAAAAAAAGGGGGGGGGGGGGGGGGGATCAGTATTCTGAAGGTTTGGTATTCCAAAAAAGTTAATTGATGCAATAGCTGCATCAAGGGCGTAATCATGGCCAGCACTGACCTCAGTGTCAAAGAAATGTATTTAAGGGTTTGTTCATATTTGCATTTATTTTTTGCAATCTACCCAGATTAATAATTCCTTATGATAACAACTAAGAGTTAAAATTTATAGCGCAATATAATGTGTTGTAATTATGCTGGAAGTGTAATGAGAATATCAACTGTTGCATTATGCGAAGAATGAAATGACTTTTACAACATAAGTACCGACTGGCAATTTGTTTACTATACATTGTTTGCAATTTTTGCGCTCTACTTGTACCTATACGCAAACCATTGGAATATAGAAGCGCACACCAAACCATGATCTGTTAGATGATTAAGTGAAGTAGCAATCACAACCGTAGTGTAAATGTTTCTACTGAGAAAGATAAAAGTTTTTTTTTCAATCAGACAACCACAGAGCATAGCAATTAATTCTTAAATATTAACATGATTAAAATTATACAAAACTTTTAAAAACAATTAAGGGAAAACCAGTTTGCACTTTTCAAACATTTAGAAAAAAGAGTTGGACACAAAGCCAATTCTTCCAAAATGTTGAAAAAAAGTTGCAGATAGCAAAAAAATTGTTTGTGCCTTTTAAATTAATACACAAAAATATCCAATTTCTGGAAAAGTGGCAAATAAGTAGTCTGGAAAATATCCCATTTGCAGGAGAGTGACCCTAGCAGAACTCACTGCCAGGCTAAAATGGTGCTACCAGGAGGTTGGCACCCAGTCCTCAGGCTTCTAATAGTAAGATGGTTTGCTGAGAATATATGTAGTAAGTTTGATCTACAAAATTTAAATGAAATGTGTCTTACTACAATTGGAAAGTAAATGGTATTTTTTGCCATTTGTGTTGAGACATAAGGTCCACAAGGTCCTTAACCATCAAGTTTATCTTCAAATCAAATATCCTTGAGAATTACTGTCTGTAACAATCACAGGTGAATTAATACCGTTCTCAAATCTTCTAAGCACTTGTTTCCTAGCTGAAGCATAATATCACTCAGCATGGAAAATTATCAGGGTAATCTGAACTGACACTCTAAAATGTAATTATTTTCATCATTTTAGTTTTTAACCAAAAAAAGGTAATGAAAATGTCCAGCTGTGGACCACCACTAGAGCTTGCTACATGGCTAATTCTGAAAGGTATTAACAAAGCTTGCTTTCACAGTTCAACAATTTAGTTGCAAACTTCTCAACCTTAGGTGACACACCAAATCAAAGTAACAAGTGGTGGCATCCCGAAAGGCGGTGGTCCACAGGCTTTTTCCCCCTGCCATAGCAAGTGTTTTCATAGCTTATCTGTGGTAAAATTCTAGTCCAAGAGGATGTGTACAACACACTAACAAATAAGTTATAAAAGGACAGGATTCTAGAATTACTGTATACTGTGCCTTGAGTAAAAAGGAGAACAGTACTACTGCAATTTTGTTTGCGTTTAGCCATGATCTAAGTGGGGTTAAAACAAACTGTTTTTCCCAAGCAAACAGAGAATTACAATCATTTATTATGACTTGTGTCCCATGTTATTGCAAAGCAAACAGACAGAATTATGTTCACAACGTGTGGGAACTTATGACCAATTAACTGTTTGTCTGGTACATTTTCTGTGGAAGTACGACATTTCTTAGCATTTGAGCCCAAACTCAAACCCAGATTGTACCTCTTGACTTTTTGACCAGGTTAAATCCTGTCAAACATAAGGGATGTTCTCTTCTAATGATGATTTGTTGACATTCAATTTATACTTACTATTTAAACTGCCTTGAGTATTTAGCATTAGGGTTCGAAGTGGTCTTTATAGCATGTACAAATATCACACCTGATCATTATATTGCTATCATAGTGCTCAAAAGGTCAAGGCAAAAAAGTTTTGTACCTATTACTTTCAAAAGCTTGGCTAATCAAGGGCAAGATTAAACTAGGGAGAAAAACTATTTGCAAAAATCACCAGTTGGAGGTATTTGTTATACATTACCATGAGTATCTTGGAACCCAACTTCAATTTTTTTGTTCTACATTTCGATAAATGTATGTATATAACAATGTATTGATATTTGCTTTGCTCCATCAGAGTGATTCATCTTATATTGAGAGCTGAAGTGAAAAAAAATGCCATGCTTTCTGTATGTCTATGCCAAAAGTTTCCATTCCATATAACCCATAAAGGGACCTGTAAAACAAAAGGATTAACTATTTTCTTCCTTTTTCACAGTACTTTTGCAACATAAGAACTGCTCAGACACACAAAAAACATACATCTGTCAGTGGTTGATATTAACCCATCTCTGCCTTGGTTTTCCCTAGTAACAGAATTAAGTCAGATAGCAAAAACTAAAGGGTTAAAATCACCTTACTGTCTCCCAGCCCCTGGCCTAATTAAGTGATGGCAGATGGTTGGAGGTTAAGAATGATGCACTCAGTTGTTTTTCTCAGTACAATCCAGGTCACACCATTATGTGCCATGGGAATCTCAAAGGGCAACTGTTAAACCATTTCTCTCACTTTTGGTTATAGGATTAGTAGTGTTCTGGATTTCTTTTTCTTAGAAATAATTGAATTGAAAAGGCCCTGCTGTTGTTTTTCAGTAAATGAAAAAGGAGAATTTAATAAATTTTTCAATTCAATCCAAATTATGAAAATATATATTAAAAAATATATGTAATAATGTGTAATTTTGCTTTTTCTTTTTCTAACTGCAATGGAGGTCCAAATGTTGCTTTCACTGCAGAATTCAGCAGCAACAAAAATAGAATTGGACATGAAATCAATAATATAATTCAGTTGTTCAGGAAACAAACCAATCAGTCAAACTCTTGTGCAATTTCTCTTTGGTAATGATCATGATCCTGATATTTCCCAGGTTTGGGGTAACTGAAAACCTTTGTTTACTCTTCACTGTCCACTTCTCAACAAAACAAGTCCCTATCCCTCCATTAATTGCTGTCAACTTACATAACTAGCAGACTGCCTTTGAGACAGCTTTGATCTCTCTAAATCAGACACTGGATAGATCTTCCTTGTCTGTTTCCTAAGTAGTTTACCATCATTCTATCAAATTTTCAACCCTAGCCATTGGTCAATTTTTCACTGAATGAAATTCCAGATCTTCCTCAGTGCTATTTTTGGAGATGAGAGGTAGTGAAGGGCAGAGCAGGAAGATGAAGTGAATCTTCTCATTTATAGTGGACTCACTTTAGTACTGAAAATCTTAGTCAAATATCAAAGTCTTATAATAAAAAAATTTCTTTTCTTTCATTCTTTTTTCTCTTTCATTTTTTTCAAAAGTCTCATTGATTAGATTCATAATTTTAGTTCATCTAAAATTACCACTTACATGTAGCTGAAAGAAGATCAAAGAAAGCAAACAGAACATTTGCAAGATTGCTAGATGAAACTGCTATTACTTCCTAGAATTTTTCCTTGAAACAACTAAAGAGGTGAAACTTGGATTACAAGTTTTCATTTATTTATCTTGACCTCAATACAAATTTCATTTTAAATCAACTGAATGGAAGGAACCCAGCATACAACACAAGTGGCACTAAGGTAAAATCTCTGGTTCACATACTTCTATTGTACTACCACTCCTACGTCAGAATTGGGTTACATGCTGGTCTTATTTTTATTTCTGCTTCTGAGGACAAGCATGGGTGGTCAAATAATACATGTTAACATTCTGTAGAAAAAATGTAGGCATTACAATACATTCAGTCTTTTTACTGTTGTCTTTTTGAAGGCAGGGAAAGAATCAGAATAACTGCCAGGAAAAAACTCAATGAAAAACATTCGACCCCACCCTCTATTCATGCAATAGTAACTAACTAGGTTGAGATAATTTCATTATACTTTAAAACTGATCCCATTACTATGATGAGAATGTTTTGATTTTATACTTACCATGTTCATAATAGTTAAAACATATGTGTCAATCTGATCATTCTTGTAGTATTCCATCATTTTGGGATCCACAACCACCAATATTTCCACATTTCTTTCCAAGCTGTAAGATCGCTTTTGTCGCCTTTTGTGGTTCTTTTTATTTTCATGTTCTTCCCACCTCTCCCGCTGTTTTTCTGCTACATCTTTTTCTTCTTCTTAAAATAAAAAGAAATAGAAATATCAATAATGCCATCTAATGCATGTAATGTTATCTACAATTCTATTAATTTTTATTGCACACCAGTTGTCCTCCACTTCTAGAAAATAAAGATGTAATATGCACATAAGGTTCACTTTAGCCTAAAAACCTATATACATTTCCTAGCATTAATACTTTTTGACCATTTAAAACTTTTCTGACAAAGATAAATGAATAAACTTATAAAATACCATATTAAAACGTGGGTAGAAACATATATTTCTATTTATTTGGATAAATGCTTTCATTTGGCATGAAATTCTCAGCTCTTGCCTAAAACAATTAGTGTGTTGGCGATAGCTGTGGCAAGGAACAAGTAGATTTTACATGAAAAAGACATATATGAACACCAGTCTCAATGACAAAGAAGGCAACAAAAAATTCTCTTATTCTACAGATACCATGACCCAAAAAAGGGTAGTAATTTTTTGGTAATTTTACCTAACCCGACCAGCCTATCTATTATATGTCTTGAAACAGACAAAAGACTCCTCCTTCCTTCTACTGTTTAGTTGTGAAATGCAATACTGTTAAATTAGGATGACCCATCTCAGTGTAGAAACCCTATGACAAATGATCAGATGGCATGTTTACTTTGTACTTTAGACAATGAAACTGTTTTTATAATATTAACCTTTCTTTTTCTAAACCAATTACTGAGGTGGGAGTTAAATATGCTCACTGTGTTCTGGACAAGCTGTAAAAGCAGATCTGCTAGATATAAAATGTTGGGTTTGTAGAAGACAAACCCACAGGCCTACCCAACTACCAGACTCGGCACCTAAGGATCCTGAATTAACCGGTATATCGGACCACGCTACCCGTTTTCAAAGTGTGTGTCAGATCGCATTTCGGAGTATCATACCCCAGAACAAATTTTGTAGCACGACTGTGGGCTCATCCACGCTCGGCTGAACAACCTTAAACTGTACTCTTACTTTAGAGTACTCTATTTTATTGTCTCTATGGGGATATATGGGGACTTTACGACATTCGGTTTGAATGTTTTGACCACTTTTGATAGGGCTTTTTTGCATTGTATTAGATTAATGTGGCAGTCTAAGGTTCATCTAGGTGGCTTTCAAAATTATGCACCCGGTTTTAAAATCATATAGTGATTTTACGACAATCGTTTACTATCCAATCAAGGTGACAGCCGAGCATGTCAGGGCTCATCCTGTCGGTGTTCTGGCTGATACTCCGAAATGCGATCTGACACACACCTTGAAAACGGGTAGTGTGGTCCGATATACCGGTTAATTCAGGATCCTTAGGTGCCGAGTCTGGTAGTTGGGTAGGCCTGAACCCAGTAGACATACTATGTAAAGAACAGCCATTGTAAGTCCCAAGGGGGTCAGATATATGTAACAAAGGTCCTTTGTGATGAAGGTCTGTGAAATGGGCTAAGGTTCTTTTTTATGTCTAAAATCTGAGGTTCACTTTGACAAAGGTCTGCTATGCAGAGATACATAGTTATATTCCGAGTGTCTGGTGTTCTGAGGATCTACTGTTCCGAGGGTCCGCCATTCCAAAGGTACAGATAGAGTACAAACAGCATAGAGATAACAAATTAAATTCGCTTCTTTGAAATGGAGGTCAGTGCCCTTATTGTGCGACTAATACAATTTGTTTAAGCGCAGTTTTTGCATCAATCAAATTTTTTAGAAGAACTGACCCTCGAAATTGCAGACCCTCCACAATTTGAAATACTGGACCCTAAAACAGCGTTCGATTTCTGATTAGTGTTTGGAACTGCAGATCCTCAGAATATAGGGATGTCTCCCAATGCAGAAGGCACAAAGTTCGTATTCCGCTAGGTTAGCTGTGAGCATTTGGTTAAAGTTACGTTACAAGCCAAATCATAGTATAAATAGACCCATGGTCAAACCAACAAGCTGGGAAAACAATAGAGTTTCCGGTGCCATTGAATACGATGGATAGATTGTTACGTATTCGTAAATGTAGTCAGTAACCTGCTATCGCTTTTAACATTCGGGTAAGTGTTCCAGTATGCTAGCCTTTCCTGCCATATAGAACCTTAGCATACTTAGTGTCCACATGAAAATGTAGTGTATCTAAACAAATTTTATCCAAAACTTACCTTTTCCCAGCAAAAATGCCGGTTCGTTTTGGACTATTGTAAAAAAGTATATAGGGCATATAAATGAGCAAACATTGCCTTAAATAACTATTTTTGATATTCTTCCTCACTGACTGGATACGAACACTTGTATTCTGCAGGCTCGATCTGACAAGGGGATATAAACGCTGTAAATGTCACAGTACGCACAAACGGATTACCTATAAATCTGGCCATCATATTCCACTGGTAAAGGAAACTCTTTAATGAACCAGATCATCAGTAAACTTAGGAAAAAAGATGGACAAAACTGTACAGGCTGTCAACATTTCATTGTGTCTAATGATGTTCTTAGTGATAAAACATGTTAACATTGAAAAGAAGAATATTCAAAACTGTTCTTTATTTACTGAAAAACAGTTCATTTTATGACTATGCTAGGTAAACGTCCCATAAAATGTTGAACTATGAGTCAGCTGATCCTACAACATGGACCACTACACTAGTCCCAGGTGCCACTGATTTTGAAAATTTGATGATTCAGTAATTGTTTTGAAGTCAAATTGGACAGCAGCTGCTGAGTTAACAGAAGACAGCTAACAACACCCCTGCTTCCTCTGACTACAAAACGGAATGTAATAGAAAGGTGCAAATCTGACACAACCATCAAAACAAACTACAGCTACACCCATTCTGATATTGCTTTAATCAAAGATAATACCATGTTATACAGAAGTTGACATTATAAATGAAGACATCAATTTTCATATGTTTAAATGTATTTCTCAAAAAGACTTATTGAAAAATACCGCTGGTTGCAGAATTAAACAGACATTTTCTCAATGAAGGGTGTTTTTTTGTCTTTAACAGTTTTATCCATTTCAAACTTTTTGGTTAGAATTTGACACATGTTTTAGTTAACCAGGCTTCAAATTATATGGATTTGACAATGTGTTTATTTTATGAGACACTCTGCCCCTTTCAGGTTTGGTTTTCGTCTTAAAACAAAAATACTTCTTGGCATGTTCACCCACTTGCCTTTTACTGACAGCTATTTCTAAATCCCCATTTAATTTTTAAAAGTTATAATTTCAAAGCATTCACACCATTATCAATAACTTTATTTTCCTTTAAAAATCTGAAAAAAAAAAATCCCATTGAAACTTTTCAATAAATAATTCAAAACTTGACTGCAATGGCAATTTTCACGTAATCTGTAATAGCTTTCCTTAGATTTTGTATCCAATAACTTGACAAAAGCTCAAAACATACAAAGCTAATCCAGTTAACCTTTTTCCTACTTTTGACACTTAGACAATTTTACACAATTTAAACTCATTTCAAGGGGATTTTGATTGCTTGCAAACCTTGGAGGTTACCAACCCCTTTAACAGGAAACAACTGCTGCTCTCCTTGGCACATGTTGATTAAAATATAATTGTGTCTGGTATTTCAATTTAAAAACAGTTACATGCATACAGCACACATTCTTACCAAATCTGTCTGTTTGAGTCGTTATACATAAGCCGTGTTCACAACTAGACTTACTTAGCCCAGGGAAAGTCCAACTGACAAACTGACATCACAAGAATGTAACCACTCTTAGGGGATTTCAAACCAAGGTGCCTTTGTGTTATGATCTTTATGGTGAAATCAGGACCAAGTCCAGTCTAAGCAAATAACTTTGTGAACATGGCCATATGCTGCTCAAAGTACAACTTACAACCCCATCACCATCACCCCCAGCAGCAGAGATGGACCATTTTCATTTCAATAAAAACTCCAAGGACAGAGTCTGTATTCAAACCAACTCATGATAACGTATCATTTGTATATGTACATTATTCAATTAAATTGCATAAAATGACACTCAAATGAACAAGAATGTTCCAAAAATGGCTCCCCTTCTAAGACACTGGTCTACAAATTTGGGAGCATAATTGATTATCTAAAAAGCCAACTGCATTGCAACCCACATCTATTGGTGTCTAACAGAGAACAAAGCATTATAATGTTTGTATTATACAACAAAAATAGTTCAGCCTTAAAGGTTCCATAAGCAATAAAGGTTGGAAATAAGGCCATCCACTGACTGCCAGAGTGTTTTACTTTGTTCAAACTTGCAATCACTTGAATTGTAAAAGTCAGAAGCTGAGTTTTCAAAGTAATTGACAGCAATTGCTTTAAGGCGGAGTGAAAATTTATGACTTTATTCTAGTTAATTTACATGGAACTGAAGCAAAAAAAAAATCCTTATGCTGCAAAAGCTCTTTCACTGTATCAAGGGGCGTTTAATCAGATATGGTCTGTGTGATGCATTGCTCTACTCCTGGTTATGTAAAAACAAAACAGATGTTTAAAAAGAGAGACAGCAGGGCCCGCACTCAATTTAACACGACTTAAATGCAATCACACACACACAACCACATATCAACGCACTCATTGATCTATCTCTTTATACCATTTAATTCTACAAGAACAAGTTACAAAAATGTTCCAACCACTTTCTGAAACAGCATACTTCCCTGGCATAAAACAAGGTACTTTTGTTTTCAAAGAACATCCAGTAACACACTTGATCTTAGTAGCACTCCATCACAGTGTGCACTGTTGACTTTTCACCGATCTACCAAAATATTTCAGAAAGAAGGATAAGCAATACCAACAAGGATATTTTCAATCCTGAAAATTCAGAACAAAATGATGAATGTCTTGAAAAATCTGTTGGGAAGTTTCATTTTATAAATGTTCCATTGCTATTTTTGTATTACATAATTCACAGGTCTTTCTCCAAATAAGTGCTGTAACCCATATTTAAAAGAAAGCCTTAAAGTCCATGTATTTTGAACTTCACACCTGACTGTGAATTACTCACCTGTTTACCATAACAAAACATTTGGTCAGGTTATTTTCTTGAGACTGTTTAAACAGAAACTTTGATAAAACAGTTTCAAATAACTGGATCACTTAATATCTGGCTACTTTGCACATAACAAAATACAATCGGCATATTGAATGATGACTTTAAAATATCTTTGGATAAGGCACCTATTTAAATGTCAAATGAAACAGATACATATTTGACTGATCAAGAGTTATTCAATGTCGTTTAACAATCTAATTCTCTAATTGGTAAACTGAATCACTTAATTCCTGGTTTTATAACTGCATTGAAGAGATACCAGAAAACTTCAAAGATGTCCAAACACCAAAATTAACTGACTATTTACCAAAGAGTGGTATTTCAAATATATTACAAGGTCATACGCTTGTCTAATGAGTAATGCGATCAAGACAGTGTGTAGACAACAACATGCCCTTTTCCTCAATTTATTTTGGACTTGGCACAGTTTAACCAGACTCAGATACTCATGATTTAACTTGTATTGAAAGAGGTGTACCCTTCTTGCTACTTAATGAAATAAAAGAGCACAAACTCCGAGATAACAGAAAAATTTTCAAATGCATAATGAGATTTAGGCAACACTTTTTTTCTGACGATTTAACAGAAGCTAGATCTTGTGAGAATCCACACACTTAAATCTATCAACTATAATATTTGTCTTGATTTTATATTACTGCAAAATATGAAAATGTGTAATTTCATCATTGTATTAGTGTCCTGCATATCATTACACAGTTTCAGAAACTTTCACATCAGCAGTTGTTGCATACAGTAATTGTAGCCAGCCAATGCAGGTATGTGGGAATCTATCTCAAGTGAGGTAATCACAGCCATGTGTACCGAAAAACAGATTTAAGCCAGGAATCATCTTATATTTCTGTAATCTTGTCCGTCTGCTTGCCTTGCCCAAAGACTGCATTATGGGCAGGGCTACAGTCAGGTAAACAAGCAAAGATTTTATGAGGCAGCTACCAAATTTTGCATTTTTGCAGAATTTTTCATTTACTGAATTCAAATTTACATAACAATATAAAAAATGGATTGCCTTCTATTGTATGATTTTCAGTAAAATTAACCCCACATCTAATTATGAATTTTTCACAATATGCAAATTTGTGAAGATATTATATCATAAACATTTCACACAAAAATCAAAAACATTTTGCACAAAAAATCAGTCTTCTGAACTAATTCTGATGAAACTTAGATTAATTTCATGGTAACAGACATCTGGCCATAAAATGAAAACTTGCTCCCACACCAAAGGTCTAGTGGTGGCGAGTTGGTGAAAGTGACCGACCCCTTGGGTTCCGGTCAGTGACTGGCCAAAACAATTAAATGTCCCATATTTTTTATTGGATCCAGCAACTCTCAACCAGTCTTGGCCATCTCCACCAACTCAATGCCCTTGATGTTTATTCCACACTATTCTGTTCAGGGCAAGCATCGGGGTGAAAGTAAAGCCAGATAACACTGCCAGTGAACCCATACACAGTCAACTCAGGTGAATGGACCAATTTTTCCACCATTGAATGCACATATCAATCAACTGGTTGGGTGTTCTAAAGAATACTGATAGGTACCAAGAAGAAACTGCGTGCACAAGTGGAATTGGGATTTGCTAAAAGTAAAGGGTATGATCAGTGCAGATAGCCAGAAAATACAATATTCTTATAGAATGACTAAACTGTGAATATGGGCTTTTCTAGAAAAATGGGTCTCTGGCCAGATTGTAGGAAGTAACCATCCAGGGGCTGGGTGTGTTAATGTTGGGAATGAAGTGTTAATCTTCTTCATGTTGTATAACTGATATTAAGAACCAGTTCCCATACATATAGTATAGACAAATACCAAAGGTAAGACACTGAATGACATGAGAAAAAAATTCTGACTGATGACAGCACAGATATAAACAGTAAAAGAAGTGGTAATACGGTATTATACCAAACACCTTATCAATATTTGGGTGATGCTTAAATTTGATCCCCACTGAACCAGATTCAAGGAGCTTAATCCAATTTCTGGCTCACTTGAAGTGTCAAAAATTCCGGCCTCTTCACCAAAATTGTCTTTGGGACGTAATTCTGAAGATGTCAAATAAAAAGGAAGAACCGTGATCCGCTGGCCAAACACCACTATAAAACTAGACATCCGTTTTAACACAACTGCCGTCAAGGAGTCTGAGTAACAATGAGAAACAAATTGGATATTACAATCAGAACAAAGGGTCAAAATTTACATTAAGCACTCATTTAGAGTCAAGTGGATAGGGCAAGCATGGGGAGCACTAGGGCAAATATCCCTGTCCATAAATAAATTTCGTAACAAACTGTCCACTTAAAACGGCATGTTCTCTGTTGTGTCTCTCCTTTCATTTTTGGACTATTAGACAATTTGTGTTTTAATTTCATACAAGTTGGTGGTATAATATTTCCTTAAGCACATTTTACCACTTTGTTAATATCATAGACAAGCAGGTGGCAGTGTGATTCTATATTATAAACAGAAGAATATGTTTATAATAAGTAAGTTCACCCTTTGTTATGGTAAGAAGAAAAGGTTGAAACTAAAATTACTTTTGCCAAAAAAAGTCTAAATTAGGTAACTATAGACAAACAAAATAAAAAAATACTTGAATTACTACAGAGAAAAAGGTGGGATACAAAAAATTCCAACAAGTGGTTCAAACAAAGACAAAAATAGTACAAACATTAGCAATTTGGACTCAGAATTATATAAATGAATATCATCTGCAAAAGAAGAGAAAAATCAATCCAGGAATATTTTTATCATTTGGCATTTTGTCAAAGTATACAGACACATTTGAAGTGATCTGAAGTTGTGACTGCTCCTACTTTTCTTGCACCTGTGTTATGTAATGGTCACATACTGTGTTTAATGTCAATTCCAATTGTAAACTTCTCCCACGATTTCCAAATATTTAATGCAAATATATCAATTCAAGGAGCGGCATGCCATAAGGCACTGGATGTTGGGATTTGGTTTCTCTCTGTGAGATTATCAAAAAATAGAAATCTTTCTCTGTTTTTGTTTAACGTGTAAGATTAATCTACAAATGTTAAACAAGTTGCATGAAAAAAAACATCAATAGATTGATAACTGTTATTCAGATTATGATGGCATGTAATCTCTAAAACTTGTAAAGTGAACACAGTAAGCCAAAGTCTTTTTTTATGTAACATTTTTAAAACATATTTTTTGTATATGTATGCAACCCAAAAGTCAGCTGGGAAATGTTAATAGCTGGCAAAAACTCAGGTATAAAAAACACCAAATGAAAAATTTTAAAGCACAGAAATGATGTTCTGTCTGGTGAAACCCACCTTGAACACCACAATACCCCTCAGTACTGTCACCATGGTGACTGTGGTCGGCATGGTAACCACCTAACTCAGGAAGTAATGCCGAGCGTTTGTAGAGTATATGTGGGTGCTTGGGATCTTTTGTTGTGTTGTGGCCCTTCACAGGTTCTATGAAGTATTCCCCATGGTCTGTCCATAAGAGTCCAGTCTATAAAGATAAAGAAGAATTATGGTTAGGAAGCTGGTGATTAAAATTGAGGATTATTGTTTTAATAATCAAACTTGAACTCCTAATAAGTTTTAATAATCAAAAGAAGAATTTACACAATTGCATGAATATTTCCAAAAGCAAATAAAGTATTATTTGACTTATTATATTACAATGCCCATTTTCTTGTAACTCCTGAGATACCTAATCCTTTTTATGTTCTACAAAAGACTTTCTGTAAGATAAACATAATAAAATAGTCAGATAAACTAGCATATGTGAAATAAAAGAAAAAATTGAGTTCACAAAAGCACTCATTTATCAAAAGTTTTTTCTTTTTAATTTACATGTATTAGAACTGAAATCATAATCTTGACTACCAGTCATCACAACTGACACTACACTGACACTATCCTGACTGACTGACACAACCATCACCACTGACACTATCCTGACTGACTGACACAACCATCACCACTGACATTATCCTGACTGACTGGCACAACCATCACCACTAACACTATCCTGACTGACTGACACAATCATCACCACTGACACTATCCTGACTGACTGACACAACCATCACCACTGACACTATCCTGACTGACTGGCACAACCACCACCACTAACACTATCCTGACTGACTAACACAACCATCACCACTGACACTATCCTGACTGACTGACACAACCATCACCACTGACACTATCCTGACTGACTGACACAACCATCACCACTGACACTATCCTGACTGACTGACACAACCATCACCACTGACATTATCCTGACTGACTGGCACAAACATCACCACTAACACTATCCTGACTGACTGACACAATCATCACCACTGACACTATCCTGACTGACTGACACAACCATCACCACTGACACTATCCTGACTGACTGGCACAACCACCACCACAAACACTATCCTGACTGACTAACACAACCATCACCACTGACACTATCCTGACTGACTGACACAACCATCACCACTGACAACATCCTGACTGACTGGCACGCCAAATATGAAAGTAAAATTTGAGACTGTATTAGCATGGGAATACTTGAAATAATTTGAGAACCCATATCCACCAAACTAGTGTCTGGTCCATCAAGAATGAGGGAGGCACCTAGCTTCCTGTTTCCAGGCAGTCTAACCATAGAGCCCCTGCATTTCCTGCCTGGGCCTCTTAAACAGGTCAAGTAATAATAAAGAGACAGGAAAAGTATGTAATACCACCTAGAGTGGCAAGTTGCTCAAGATAAAATGCAAAACAGAATGTCACATCAGGCAACAAGGTTACAAGGAGTCTACCACACTTCCTATTAGAAAATCAGTATATGAGAGAGAGAGAGAGAGAGAGAGAGAGAGAGAGAGAGAGAGAGAGAGAGAATGAAAATATGGGTAGGGTAAGCTAAACTGTCAATTGTGTTAAATCAAAACATTTCTAAAAACACCTTGAACTCTTTGATGCCTAAGAATACTTTGGGACATGGCCTTTCTACTGACTGCCGAAACTTATCTAAGGGGCATGTAGTTTTCCAAAAATTTAGTAACTTGTCAAAATAATTTAAACTAAACTTTCAACTAAAAGGTTAGATCAAAGGTGAAGTCATGTATCAATTAAACCTCAAGTCAATGAGTTACAATAAAGCAATTTAACGTGTGCCAAGAATCATAAATTTGTTCATTTTCCAGTGTTATAAAGATATCTTGGTTAAATTTCTCCTGTTAATAAATTGGTATTGTCTCAGATTGTACCAAAAAGGTAGTATAATAGACCGACCACTTGCACACTTTGCCCTGCCAAATTCTCTAACAAAATTCACAATTTGATAACAAATCTAATCCTTTAAACTCAGTAAGCCAGGAGATCAAACACATACCAGTTTTTTTTTCATAGCACTTTCAAGGAAAAAACTAAACTGAATCATTTTCTCCCATTATTCAACTGTCAATCATACGCAACTGTCATTTCAGCAGTGAAACACTCCGCAGCTCACCACCACACTCTATTAGCTGCCACATTTTAGTGGCTATCAACTCTGTGCTAAAGCAAACCATATCTGACAGCAGATGAGTGGTCCAGTTGGCAGAAATTTCTTGACACAGCAGTTCCAATTGGACATTAGGGGTTGGATAACCTCAATGTTAATTTAGACGCAGGAGAGGCAGAAACCAAAGTGCAATCATGAAATAAGTTTGAAAAACATAACATGAAAGGAAAAAATATTTGCTGAAATATTAGACTGATTTCAACTCCAAAGTTCATTTGCATGGAGCTTGTCCTGGTATGACCTTGGGTGCAATAAGAAAGGCACAAGGTAGAGATTCTTATAGATAGATATTATAGATTTGGTATTGAAAATATACCAAATTTAATAATCTCAAATCAGTCAATCAGTTCTTTCTTCCCAATTGTTTTATCACAGCAGCTTAGCATATTCTTTAATACTCACTCTCTTTCTTTCTTTCATTTTTTTTCCATACCCTAATGCACATACAAATGTATATATTATGGCTTTACCATATACATAAACTTGACCCAATAGAAGTGGAAATTAGCCCTATTCCTGGACTGTCAACACTTTTTTATGACAAAACCAAACAGAGGTTTTATGGATCAAAATAAAAACAGCAAAAACAAATCAAAAGGCAAGATCCAACTCCAGAACAGTTACTTCAGTTGAGTTTTTTTCAGAACATAG
Organism: Lingula anatina; assembly: GCF_051362555.1. Taxonomy (NCBI): domain Eukaryota; kingdom Metazoa; phylum Brachiopoda; class Lingulata; order Lingulida; family Lingulidae; genus Lingula; species Lingula anatina. The sequence goes on along the minus strand of NC_141767.1, from coordinate 62,414,107 downwards.
ACAGTGGGTAGGCCCCTAATATTATCTGTGATTATCAAGCCATTAAATTCTTTAAGTACATACCTGTTTACAGGCAGAAGAATGCTAGGTTATCAGCTACATCTCAACAGGTTAAATGTGTCAGGGCAAATGGTGAGAGAGAGAACACTTTTGTGAATTTCCAGAAATAAAATAAAAGGTATAATACAAGTACATATTTTAGTTTTATGAAAGAAACTTCCAATGGCTTTTGGTAAAATATTAAAAAACACCTGGTTGGCTGGCCTGACAAATATGAAATATAAGGACTTAATTGGTTAATTAACTATGCTGTGTATGTGTATGTGTGTGGGGGAGGAGGGGCTTTAGTTAGTTCACTCTCTTATGTTAAAGCAAAGATATTATTTTGTCCTTCACTCAAAACATACTAGTTGTATTGCCAAGATATAACACCCGTGCCCCCACCCCCTCCCAAAATAAATATGTGAAAATGTCATAAGTCACCAGTTACGAATAATGTCGGTTTATGGTACTCAACAAAATCTTCAAAGTTTGACATTTGCAGGACCACCAAATTTCAAAACAATTTTTCATGAAATTTTGTTATGTAGGGGACCACCAGTTCACCATCTGCCTCCCCATACTTTTTCATGTATGCACCAATGTTCTGAGTGGATCTATCAGCTGCATTTATAGTCCATGTGGTATTTGCACACCAGACATACAATGGGAGGCAGACAGTTAACAAGAACAACTATGGCATATGGTGCTATGAAATGCCACAGGTTTCATCCATAAATAAAGTCTCAACTTTTCATACCACCTTTAAACAAATCAAGACATCTTCTTGTGAGAGTATGAGCTCTTATCTTCCCTACACAAGAAAATTGTCTTGAAAATATTCAAATACTCAACTTTTGTTCATATATATAACCTATCTTAATCTCATCTTTTTGTCAAAAATATTATGTATGAATGGAGTTCATAAAAAATTTCATTAAAATGTGTTGTTTCAATCGAATCTATTTGAATTTTGCACTCGTACATAGCTGTTTGCAAAAAATCCTCCTCGTTTCTATTTCATTTGCCAAGTTGCAGTTCTGGGATCACTTTTTTATATATTCTAATTAAAAGATAAGCCCATCTCAAATGGTATATAACTAGAACAAAAGCTAACATTTTCTTTTGCCAATAAATTTTACAACTTGCAATGACCTGAATTTTTCTGTAAGGACTGAAATCTGTACCTTGAAATCAAAAGAAACTTTGTTCAAGAAAAACGAGTGCAAGTCAAAAGAGAGGAAATGCCACCACTCTGTATGCATGCACACCCAAAATTTTTTCACACTTTAAACGTGACAGTGCAGAATATTTATTGAAACACACTAATACCAGGCTGAAGACCAGGTGCAAGAGAAGCCATCACCTGTCACCTTCTGACGACTGAAACTACTCGTCATCCTCACACCTGCAAACTTCAAGGATAACAAACTTTTGACCTGATTCTCTGGAATCTTTAAGTGCAGTCTGCTATACTTGTCTATGAACTTAGTCCCCTTTAATAATAATAATATAAATCCAGTTTGAAATAAAAAAGTTAAAAGTTTAATGCTCCATCAAATTTGAAGTCAGATCAGTGATGGATAAAACAAAACTTTTTAGAAATGTAAATTTAACCAAAGTAATTTTTCTGTAGCACCTATCAACAAAATGATGTGCTTAATTAGTTTAGCTTTATTACTATCACCTCGAGTTTACAAAGAGTAATAGAATTGTAAATTTCATGTTCTGACAATCAACTGCATTACTTCAGACAGTGACTTATTTCATGAAACCACCATCACTGCCTTAAACTGGACACTTCAGTGGATTCTACTTAATGGATGGTTTCAAGTAGATCCCTCTTGTAAACATAACAAATGATCAAATACTGATCTTGCATTCTGACCAGACTACCACATTGAAAAAATCTCCTAGGCACAGCATGTACTTAGACACTGTTAACAAAGAGGAGGCTCTGTTCACAAAACCATGAAGATTCAAAAGTACCCAACTGTTTAAAAAACACATGAAACCCCCCTCAACCAACTCAAGTGGAACTTCAGTGCATTTGTGACAAGATCAAAGAGCGACAAAAAAAGTCCCTGAAGCTTTTAAACCACTAGCCTGTCTTTTCTCACTAAGTTTGTTCTTGGCTGTTTAAAAATCTTTTAACAATGCAGACAACATGTTGAGAGACACTTTTTTCTGCCAGACAGTCTGTTTTTTTCTGTAGCTCTGAACATTGTTGCAGACTTTTAAGGCAATCTTATTCCTACTGGGCTTTTACTCTTGGCCATTTACCAGTTACCTTAGCAACATCATGCTGATCTTGTATCATCATTTATCTTATCACTGACCCTCCCATCCTTAGTAAACAATGATATCTAAGTATTTTACAACTTAAGGACTATTGTATGGTAAAGATTTCTAGACTTTTTTTCACTCTCACAGCAAGATCTCCATTAATCATATTACCTGGCTTAATACTGTCTCACCTGGAAACTACAAACCTAGTGAATGATACAAAACGTGGGGGAATTCTGCTGCCTGAAGCACTCCACCTCTGACTTGCAAACAGGAAGAAAGAAATTGCAAAGAGCAAGAGAGGAGAAACAGAAATAAAAAAACAAAATCTAAAAACTGTTGTACTGAAATATAATTTTCTGAAGATTTTGGTTCAGGATTTGTACGGTTAATTTATTTCTTAGAAAGGAAATCTTTGAGAGGGCATGTCCTTTGAATGATATTAAAAGAACAGAAGAGAAAGGGAGTAAAAGGTAGTCATAAAATACCTAAAGAAGTGCAATGCATTGATGAACCATTTTTTCCCTCAATGTATCACTGTATATGTCAAAAAGTCAAGAAGCTATTTTAATGTGTTAAAGAATCACTGGTACAGCCCACAAGTGAATGAAGTAAGTGTGAAAAGGGGTGACAGAAACAAAACCATCGAGTAAGTGACAGTTAAAAAGTTGACAAGTAACATTTGGGGGGAAAGGAAGGAATTTCTGGACACCACTCAACTTGGCATCTTAGTGAATTCTTACACCTGGTCTTTCTTGTGCATTATTTGCCAGTGTAACCATAGGTTTACCTCTAGACTACTTCCATGACAAAATGGCACAAAGTTTGCTTCAGGGTCTCTATTTTGGAATCATTAGTGACAGAGATTGTAACCCTCAGACTGACATTGCAGCACAATCACCTACAGGCTGCTCTTGAAAAATATTTGTATTTTTCTCTCTTTTAATGCCAACAAAGTTGAACAGAACAATTTATGCACCAGTTAAATCTTTTAAAACCCACCAATTTTGAAATAATTTTCATATGACATTTTATCACAGCAGAACTTTAATCATAAAATATGCCGTCAGACAGAAAATCTTGAATTGCTATCTGTTCTCAGTGTCATTTAATTTACATGTATCTTTGAATACATTAATTAATAATTCTTTTGAAGTAAAGCTATTCATTTGGATAAGTACAGATGGATTGACTGATAAAGAAATGTATAAAAATGGTGCCACTTTACGTGCTAAACGATTGCATTCCACAGAGATCATAACAAATATTCTGTAGGCCTGAGGCAAATTATAGTACTACAAGGACACAGGAGGACCTTGATACAGATTGAGTGTTCTCAGGACACTGACATTTATTGTTTTTTAATTGCCCTATTTGCCATCATTTACCAGCCACCTTGAGGACAAAGGTGCTGCACCTTGTCAATTTGGTCTGAACTTTTGTCACCAAAGGTTAAGTGGTCACAGATCTCTTCCACACTGCAGAGATGGCTTGCCGTGGACAAGGTGGTTCCGCAGACATTGGTCTTTGAGCTAAATTATACTTCTTCATATTATCCAACACAAAATGGAGATAAAGAGGTAGAGGTAAGAAGTGTCTGGTAGATTGAAAAAGTCACTGATCACATCAAAGAGCCACATGGAAACAATTTATTCATGATTTGGAGACCTGTAAAGGGGACAAAAGAAACAACGCATTTCTTTTGACCAGGCATGAAGTTGACAGGTGTCATCAAAGAAGACAGACACCAATGATATCATTGGAAATATAACTGTGCTTCTTACTATAAAAATACATTCTCATTCTTTTGCTGAATGTCTGAAATGCAATTTACATGCCTATCAAGTTTCATGTGTCTCATATGAGACCCCCACACTTAAATTCCACCAAGCAGACATTTGCCTCCGAAGTCTGTGCTTTGTGACTGCGCAGCAGCGTCTGCACTTGCGCAGCAGCACACCTCATGCATTTCACCCCGTCAATCTTGGCGCTACTTAATCTATACCATTGGGACCTGCCTTGGTATGAACCAGTTTGCTGTGTGTAAACCAGACTTTCTTCAGCTTCTACCAGTGAGATGCTGGTAACATATAATACTGCAGTTATCTATCACCTGATACGAGGAGAGGGTGACCAAACTTCACTGTTACCTGAAGGCACACCTCTATGGAAGGTTACAAGGTCCCAGCATTTCAAAACAGGCCTGTTACAGCCTGATTCTCCTGTAATTGTGATTTTACTGCACCATTACACTATAAAATTACATCCTATACATAAGAGTAATAAAAGAGAAAATAGCTCAGACGCATTTTTAGAGCAGCTCGAGCTGTCTACTTGGTCACAGATTATAGCACAAATAGATCTCCATCTACAACAAATACACTGACACAACTGATAAGGATTCATCCAGTAATAAACCTTACTAGTATGTTCTCCTATTATATGGGCAAGGGGGATTTGGAAGGATCAAAATACCCACTCTTTTGGCCAGAGAAGGCCTGCTCTGAGTCTAATTTTTATGCCATTTCTCAGGTTGGATCAGGTAAGATGTTAAAAGATCCTACTTTTTCAGAAAAAGAACCCCTCTGCAATTGCTGGCCACAGACCTGCTATATATTCATTTATCATTTTCAACATTGCAATACACATTGTTTTAACAAGGCTTTCCAAAATATTAAAGATGATCATGCTGGCTTATCAGTGCACTAGTACTTAATGATAAGACCACACAGATCATCAGAAAAAAAAACTTAAAGAGGAGTAATGATATCAATATATTTTCAGCAAGACTGAACTCTGTAATAGCACAACAGACACAGCCAATGACCCAATGACGCAGAAGTTGCTAATTTCACACTGTATTTATACTGCATATTCTCTTAACAAGTACCAGGTCCATTTTTAACACTCAGACAAGGTATCTGTAGACCATCATGTGGCAAGATATAGATGTATGAAGCTAAACAGAAGTACCTGCTCCACAAGGAACTGCCTCGTTACATGCACTTACAACGCCAGTATGTGTAAACACAGGAAGAACCTTCATACCATCTTTTAACTAATACAACTACGCTAGACAAAACTGACTGCATTAGACTAGATGTAATGTACTAGTTAGTAATTTAGAATTATCAGAACAAATTTGTGCAATTTCTCTTTTAAGTTGAAAGATTTTGTGGATTTTTTTAATTTTTGACCCGGCAGTTGACATCTACCTTCATATATACACAGGGCAATTAAAGCAAGGAATGATACTTAGAAAAACGCCATGAGTTGGTTTTCTCTGTCCCCCACAGGAGCAAAACCTAAGACGGGAAACTTATTTTTTGAATTAAATACCATAATTGAATTTGCAGTTTACCCTCCTCTAAACATCAACTGTTAACAACAATATTCTGCAAAGAATTTGGTGAAAATGTCATGGCTTACACAGGAGCAACCATATTCTAATCACATTGGGTACAATTTCCCTCCTATGTAAAACTAGCTCAATTTCTTTAGACTGAAAATCTATTTTTCTTTCCTACTTATTTTGCACTGATTCAGAACAAGAACACAAATAACTGCAGCATGCTTCCAATATTATCTCACTGGAAACTTGTGAGATATTTTTTTCATGCAACACATTTTCTTTTAAAGGGCTAAAATAGGGATATATGTTTCAATGGCAAATATTGGTGATTTTGTCCAATTTCCTCTAAAGATTCTCCAATTACCAGCAATCATATTTAATCCAACACCTGATGTTCCCAATAACATGCATGCTGATAAAATGCTGAGCACAGTCCAACACTGCAGGAATATACTAAATTGTTAAAGTGAGCTTTTGACGGGAATAAACAAGGCTCAACTGTAAGTTAAAATACTGAAATAATCAAAGCTGCACCAGCACATGCAAAGATGCTGCAAGTGTTAAACTGAGAGTTAAGATAAATACTTTAAAATGCTACAAATGAAGTACCTGTTAAAATTTTGATAAACACAAGTATTGCAAATTTTCTCATTTTCCAAGACAACCTTATGGCTACTAAATAAAATGTGATTATATTATCCATGAAGCCTTTCTGTTCTAAAGTAAATTGCTTCAATGTATGTTCAAAACTGACTTATTCAAATGTACTTATGAACAGTTTGGCAAAAACCAATCATCAAATAATAAGAAAAAGAAATGGAAAAGCATTTCATTACTAGTATGCATATATAGTAGTAACAATATCAAAGCATAGACATATGTACATCCCTGAATTGGAATAATCATGTGAGAATGCCTTAACAACATCTAAGGCATTAACAGCTACTATATAGCAGCAATATCACACCTGGAAAGATTCCTATGCCTGGTAAGTCTTGCACAGCGCATGCACCCCATAGTGCTGATAATAACAACCATTGATCAACAGACGACATTGATGCTAGTCGACAATTTCCCAGTCAATGGGAAACATGAAATAGGGGGAATTTTGATGAAGTTCATTAACTTTAGTCCTATAGATGGGTTATGTATCAGGTTTTTGCTAATTTCTTGGCTAAACACACTCCATAAAGAGCAGGGGTAAAAGTCAGGATGGGTCACATGGGAGTTGAGGTGGGTGTGTCTGTATACGGATTCAGACAATTATCTCAGCTGTTGCAATGACAGCATAATGAGGGGAGGAGAGTATCAAGAGTTAATGGGTTTCTTCACATTTTTTATAATCATGTCCACTTCATCAATGCATAGCCAATTAGCTTTTGGATATTTTCAGCTCTTAAATCATCCTATAGTTGATTGACAGTCAAACCAGTCATGTGAATGCGGCATAAATTAATGCTTTCTTGTATACACTATGATTCTACAGACTGTCATTATAACTGCCTCCTTTACTTCTTCATTTTAAATTATCTAATGGTACACATATTTGCATTTCTTTAATGAAAACTAACCTGAAAAATTCTTATAATTTCTAAAATCAGAACCCTCCATTCTATCCAGCTGTAAAGACAGAACTGCTATCAGCTCTAGACTGGAAAGGATTATATTTGGCCAAAAGCGTACAGTAATCTCATCAAGAATTTTGAAGGACATTTCAGACTGAATTCCGCAAGGTGTAATTTACTTTTAATGCTCCTTAAGTGAATAAACTTGGTCTGGCAAAGAATATGTATGGTAATAACACATAAACTTCGAACATATAATTCATTAAAATTTTTCTTTTAACTATGATTTGCCCAAAAATTCCCCAGATATATATATTTATAAAATTATGTGTAGTGAGTTTTGATTTCATTCAGAACATTTCTTTCTCAATGATCGAAGCAACTAAAATGATTAAAGCCAGGCCTATAGCCAAGGGGGGGGGGGTTGTTGCGTTCAAATGAGCTGCCCTTCTTGGCAGGGAGTGGAAAGGTCTGCTCTGAGTAGCAAGTGATCTAGGTTTCACGGTAAACGGTCCATTTTTTAGAAAATTATACTCCCCTTGAAATTGCTGGCTTTGGGCCTGAAATCTTCAAATAATCAAATGTTCACAAAAAGTGGGGTATTCTAAATTAGTGAGGAACTACTGTAAAAGATTGATGCTTACTAGACCAGAGTATACAAGAGCATGGAAGAGGATTACCTCATTTCATTAATTTTCCCCCTTCCCATATGGTCCAGGATCCAAATCATCTCCCAAACTATAACATATTTTTCATGTTGATATTGATTTATAACAGACTGTACAACATGCACCTGTCTCTTTTTAAACAATCATATCTATTCTTTACTGGTCTGACATTATCATAGTCAAAATTGTCCCCAATCCAGGAAATGGATTTTCAAAAAGAAATAAAAATAGAAAGGAATACATACAAGTTAGAGCATGTAAATGGACACCCAACGAGGCTTAGTTGAAACATAAAACCCATCTTTTGTGCTTTACAGCAACCCATTTTGATACCATCTTGTATTTCTTCAAATTTCTATTTTTTTATTTGAAAACAAACATACCAAAACAATACCTCGATTCTTGCCTACCAAGACAAGAAAATTTCCTGTATGTAATGCTTTTTCATGCTGGTCCTGGGTGGTATAAACTTTCTGCATTCAAAATATCTCGCTGCCACCCACTTTATAACCATTCTTTATAATGGGGTATTAGGCCTGAACCTTCAGATCAGTGATAGTAACAGGGCCATGCTTCCGCTTTGTACACAATTCAATCCACATCTGTCATATACAATTGCAATGGTGCATAGTCATCTCATTCATAAAAATTTTACTGGAGAAGAACTAAAAGGTTAATGTTCACATCAAGACCAACTTAAACTATTTGCTGACAATGGGGGTGGGGGGGGGGGTGGGGGGGGGGGGTGGAGAGAGAAATAATGAGATATCATACAAACTTAATTAAAAATACCACATTAAATTAATATTTCATGAAGTTGGTCAAAATAAGTCCTTATGTGAACATGCCCTGAGCTGACTACTGATCCAATGTCATTCAAAATAAAAATGAAGCGCAGATCTGCACACCTGTGCTTCTGTCTAGCAGAAATCAAGTCTGAATTCTTTCATTCATAATACATGCAACAAGTTACCTATTTGACCCTAAGACCCATAGTGAATTCATTTCACCGTTTATGTACTCTGTGCAAACAGAAGCCTTGGAACTGCTTTGTCAAATGTGCCCCCACATTTTCTATCACAACAGCCAAATGATCTTGTACTGACTTTGATCTTTCAGGCCCCAACCAATATTTGGCGATCTGTTTGGGCCACAGTCAAACTGAGGTGCTCATTCAGTCACAACACAAGGCACCTACTGTTTGACTCCTAATAACCCAAGACGGCAATGCAAGTCAAATCTTCTCTGTGACTCAACCCTTATTGACTTGAATCAATTACTGGTATTGACTGCAGTAACAATACAGCAGTGTACCTTAACAAAGAGGAGCAACAGTTGGTCTCTACCAAAGTTCCGCCAAGCAGAAAAGCTGTTGGTAATCAGCATGACAATGTGATGGCAGATTAACCTACCAACATTGCTGTATCCTTACAACCAGGCCCAGCTTCCCATCTCATAGCCAGGGAGGCCCAGCCTGGGGTGACACAGCCAATACTTATACAGGAGCTGATGTTTCTATCCTTAAGTGAAGACCACAGCACGTGGATAGTCAGAAATCTAAGAGAAAACTGACAATCAACCTGTGCCAACAAGTGTGCTACTGTCAACTGTCAAAATGACTGAAAAAGGCTTCCTTTATGCTCCAATTTCTTTAGCTTCTGCATGGTAAAATCAGCAGAACAATACAATATTTATCCAATCTTATCACGTTTTGTGCTAAAGAGACAAGTTGAGGGGTAGGATTTCAAAAGTCTTATCTTTGTATACGTGAGATAAATAAAAATGAATCATTTGACGATGTAATGAAAACAATAGGCCAATTTTTAGTAAGTAACATTATAACCCAGAGAGCCTTTAAAGAAACACATTTATATTTTTGTCGCCCACTGGAAAAGGGGAAAAAATTAGAAAAAATCAATGCAAACAATTATTTTAAAAAGGCAAATACAATCTAACAGTTATGTCACATCTAACCAACAGTACAAGATAGGCCAATAATGACAATCACAATACGTGCAAACACGTTAAGTTTTATAAAAATATCCTTGGCTTGGGGCATGACTTTTCACACTGTTAATCTCAGCAGCTGCAGTCACAATGTCACATAATACCCTGTAACTAGAGGCAAGGGATCCAACCCATGATATCATGAATTACATTATTACTTTTTACACAGATAGAAAAGTTAGTAGAGGGTACACCAGAATACTGCAGGCCACTGTGCACTAAGCAGCATGAGACACACATTCCAATGGCTTGTGCCCCAGACAAATCTTGGCTAGACGCGCAAGGGAGATTACCAATTTTCTTAGTGCAATTATGCAATAAAATTTGAACCTGGTCCTTTCACTGAATGCAATTGGAGTAATGCTGAATTAAGATGGAAGGAAGTGGTTTTTATGTTTTAAATAACAAGAATGATTTTAGTTAATTGAGTCTTTTAAGAAAGTCTGACCCTTTGTGAGAGTTGTTCTTCAATTTCCCTGGTCTCAAATGGTTCATCATTTAATACAAATAATCCGGAATTCACTTTATTATTATATTTATTCACATTAAACCATCCTGAAAAAATGTAAAAAGTGAAAAGGAAAGCATTTTTCATCTTAAGATCATTTCTTGACAGAATTTGGAGAGCAGTGTTGCAGATTTTTCACTGTCTTTTAACATAATCAACATCAACACACGTTATTTCTACAGACAATAAATCATCAATGCCTTAAATAAATTCCATTTGCTCGGGAGATAAATCTTCAAATTGCTTCCTTAGAGATAACATCTGAACAACAAATTGTCCAGGCATGATCTGTCTCATAAAACTCCCATTTTGGCATCAAGGGCACTCACTCCATTTGCTACCTGTTGGCCCTTCGCCATGGCCCCAGTCTGAGGACAAATACGGCATAATTTCCTCATCTTCTATCAATGTAGAAGATAACTTTTCTGCATTTTTTCTTTAGTATGTGATCTTTTCAAAGTACTCGATTGATTTATTTTCAGAGGAATCTTCTCTTCAGTAAATGTGACACAAACAAGATGCCATATTGTTATGTACTGATTTTACAAATATAAGCAGTTTAAAAGATAAAACCTTATTAAAAATCACGTAACTCATTAAAATAAGTTGTATTAAGAACACCCTGATGCATGTTTTTCATGAACCATGCACCTGACTTTCTTCTGAAAACATAACATTGAGAGAATAGATTGCCTGAACCTTTTCCAGAATGCCGATAGAAGAATGGATGTTTGAATTCTTTCATATCGGAAGCAATGTTAATGGTATAATTAACATTAGATACAGCCTTTTCTTAGCACTTCAATTTGCCCTGCAGTTCAGTGCATTCAGTTGTCCTTTGACACACATTCATCCAAGTGGATACTCAAACACAGACTGAAGCTAGATATGGGTAGATTTCATGGGAGGGCAAATACTTCTACTCACTGAAGAAAGACAATCTCCCAAACTCAAACACCAACAGACTAGCACTGTATACACAAATGATCACAAAGCACACTATAACATAAGATATCATGAATGAGTTCTTGCATGGCTTACAAAAAACTTACACTTCATTGAAGTTAAAATCAGCTAGACATTACCTGCTGGAGGAGGAAAAAGTGCCTTCTAGCAAGGCAGGTCAACAATCTGCTTCTGAAATTTTGATTGATTGGTAGTCCAGACATGAAAATCAGAAACATAACCTCCCAATATCTTTTCTAAATAATGCATGCCAGAGGAGAGGGTTTGCAGTGTGTTTCTGGAAATCTCTGCTCAACCACTTAAGCGTTTTTTCTTGTCCAAAACTGACAGTGCTATGAAATGCCAGGTATCTTCTCTTGGTAAAAAACATACACAGGGAAAAACACCAAATAAAAAAGTTTTGCACTGAAATCAGGGAGCTGCAATAAAAAAGAGGGGAGGAGAAAAAAATGGCACATCTGATCAAAACTAAACATTATATGATTTTTAAGTAAAGCACCAGACACCAGATACATAATCTTTTAAGTATATACCAGAGCTTAGAAAAAGTCCTTGAAGGGAAGAATTTCAGGCTATGTCAATTTTCTTCTTTTGAAAGAGACACAAGTGTTGGTAAACTACTTTAAGTACAACCGGTCTGAGCAACTTCACTGACACAGTGACAGAAAGTATTGTGGATAATTTCACAGCTTTAAAGAATCTGAACAAGACCCAACATGTCTGAAAAATGCTTTAAACACCACAGAGACAAAACACCTAGACCAGGAACACTTTCACTGTATTTACAGGCATTAAGCATTAATGTGAATTCCCACATGTATATGTGCAGATATATATATATATATTTGAGCCTTGCTCAGGAATGGGGTGGAAAAAAGCACACTCTTTATTCTTAGATACCAGATCATCTATCTGCATTGTGGTAATATGGCATTCCAATCTCTTTTATCTGTAACAATTGTCACCTCACAGGAGTGGGGGATTCAAATGTCTAAATTCAGGAGCAACACTTGGACATTAATAAATCACTACAAATAAACTCTATACATGGTCCACAGATTAAAATCCATGATTGGTTTTGACATTTGTTAACATGCTACAACAGTTCTGCCTTTATATCTTCCCTTAGACCAAGAAATGATAATATTGAAATAAAAACTCCCATGCATATATTTACAGAGGAACAACAATGACAATTCTCAGACCTGACATGATGTGCAGTTATTAATGTAAACAAAAACATTTAAAATCTTTAATTTTGTTAACACATACAGAAAGTATGAAAACAAGTTACAGCAAGTGTGACCAAACAATGACTGTTATCAAAACTTTCAGCTATTATGAAGGAATAAAGCGGAAACTGAATGAAATACTAAATGTCATATAACACTTTTTCTATATACAAAGACACTCCAATCTTTGCCACAAAAGCCAAGGCTCTAATGCAGGTACCATATACCAGCTGCCATATACCCAGTATAAGGAATGTCTGCATTTGCAGACAGTGGCACATGTCAGATTCTAAGTCAAAAAGAGCATAATTAAGGCATACTTAATGGGATAACAGTCCAGGTACTACAGTAGTAAAAATGTGATAAAAGGAAAAAGTATCATTTTCTGCCATGTGTAGTAGTACAGTAGTAAGCGAAGAATGCAATTATTACACCATCCATAAGGCTTTGATGTTAATCACAGGTGCTGTATGCATTGAGCATCTTCTCTTTATATCCATAACTGCTGTTAGATCTGTGTGTCTCACATTAATTAGCCACATCGGGTTTCCCTTTTCATTTAAGATGATGTATTACAAGCTTAATCTAGTTAGATGAGGTAGAGGATCCCATCCCATTTATTTTACTCTTCAAAATAAACACTACTAATCCATTTTCCAACAAGCTTGCTCTGGTCCTGTCCGCAGTTTAATCCACCTTATCTGGGGGCTATCACTCATATCTAGCTATATTACAATGTTGTCAAACATTCCTCCTTTCCTTCCCCTCCCTTCAGCCTGGGTGCCCAAACCATTGGGGAGATTTCAAATCAAACTATCTAACTGGGGAGAGCAATTTATAACTTCATGAAATAACGTGATAGAAACAATTACTTTCTAAACACTCCTTTCTATGCAAACTTAACCACACAGAACGGACTATGATAAAAGTAATTACACTTTAAACACTTTTGTACTGAAATATTGCGTGAAACAATGAGTTAATTCTGGTGCTATCCTATTTTTACGTATTCTCATTTTTCCCACTATCATTATGAAGCTGTTTAAAATCCACACAGCAAGTTTTTTGTTCATCTTTTATTCAGCAATGCATACCAATCCTTTCTGCTTCACTAATAATCGCCACAAACCACATCAATTAAACACTCATTAGTGTTTCCCAGAAGCTGTTTTTCTAGTCACTTAAAATTACAGGTTCATCTGTAAGACATAAATCTAGGCACACACACACACTGGGGGAAATATGGAGAAAACTCACCTAGAAGTCCCAACAAGCAAGGTCATCTCTACTGGATCAGCTGTGACCCAGTAAAACTGTCTGGCAACTTGGAATTTGAGTAGACAATCCAATAGTACTTACATGTTTAATTTATCAGACTGTGTGCAGAGACTGAATCTGTCAGCGACACCAGTCTTTGGCCTGAGACAAAAGTGAGGGTGTAGCTGGGAGCACACAGGTGTGAAAATGAGCTTTCTCATATTCCCCAGACAGATCTAGGCTGTTAGAGAAGGCACTTTTTCTGCCCTTTCAAACCTAATCATGTTGATCTTAGATTAATTGTCGAGTCAAATTAGGAATGGGAGTTTCAATTTGATGAGTGATACCAATGCACCACCCAACAGCAAGGGAGCAAAGCAAATAGCCTCAACTACTTTAGGATAAAAAAACAACACCCAAATCTTACCAGACCCTGGCAGGTTGCTACGGCAACTTTCGACCCAATGTGTCCTTTGATATTCCCGATGAAATGACACTTGTTGAATCCATATCGCTGGACTTTAGAATCGCTGACGTTCCCAAACTTGCTGTTCCGCCTCTCAACCACCATTCCAGGTGCAAAGAGTTTGTGATTGGGTATTAACTGAAGGTGCAGTTTGTGTTCTCCCACTTGGACATGGTAATGAATTTGTTCCTCCTCTTCGCTTTCTATACTCCGTTTGTGCACACTTGTGTCAAATCGTTCATGGTGAAGGGAGTGTGTCAAGAATTCACCCTCCTTGGTGACCCGAAGTGGGATTGAAATTTCATAGCTGTCAAGTTTGCTGACAAATTCAGCTGCAAGAAAAAATAATAAAATGATTTAGTACATGAATGCAACAGTGTGAAATGGCACCAATGTTCAGAATAATGAAGGATTTGATTAATACAAATTAAGAAGTTTGTATGCTATTAGAAATAATAACAAGTGAGTGAAATAATAAAGTCTGAAAAACAGGAAAGTGGATAACCAACTGTTCAATTCGTGCAAAGTATTAGTAAAAGACATTTTAAATGAAGCCATAACTTTTTGATAACAGAAAGATGGTGCAGAAAGCAGCTGCCATTAAGTATTAGGCGCACTTGGCAAAACAAACCACAGAGATGGAAAAATACATTTCATGCATATTGATGGCTGGATTAGACATAGCACATTCAAATCTGCCAGATATCAAATACATGTGGTCTTGATATTTGAATATACTATACGTAATCTTCAAACTTGACTCTGCTGTGAATAGTATGAAGCCAGCTTGACTGTGGTTTTAGCATCTAAAGCTTAGCTTAAAGTAAAGCGTGTCGGCTTTTCTACAGAAGGTGTTAATGTGCCATATGTTGTAAGTGATTACTAAAATGTTAATCTCACATAACAGAAGCCATGTTTTTAAAGCAATTCAGGCGATGAATTGTGTTCAACCTGATATTCTAAAAGAAAAATACTTAAGTTGAATAAAACATGCCATTTAAAAAATCACACCTGACAAAATGTATTAATGGTAGGGTGGAGCTTTGCTTACAAAATAACAAGATAACTTAAACACCTTTTAACACCTGTATTTTCCACAAGCATGGCTTCACAGGGATCAGTGCACGAGTACAGTTAAAAAAGTTTAGGAGATAAGTCACCGTCTCTTTGATCTCTCGGTACTAGTATTACAATTGCATGGTTGGGTGTACAGCAGGTGCCTCACTGGTCCTAACGGCCCGTTAGTACAACACAACATAAATCACAGCCAGTACCACATAACAAAAAGTTGGGTACTGTTACGCCGTGGTGTCGAACTGATTATAGTAAAGTCGTATTAAAAGTTAACAAGCACTCATGCTATGAATTTAATAATGAAATGTGTTTGCAGAGGCAAGCTGACAGCACTTACGGTAGAAAACCCTGTCTAGACTTTCATTGTAAAAAATTGTAAACAAACGAGGACATGTATATATTAATAGTAGCATGTAGAACCCCTTTACAAACCCTGTCTGTGATCGGAAAATTCTGTCAGCCGGTGACTGTCCAACGTCTTAAACTGGCTAGCTAGTACAACCAGTGAATACAAGAGAAAGTGCACTGTGCAGTCTACTGGCGGAGTTCTCATGTTCCTAGACTTTCCGTCCCGTCAAGTCTGTACACGGATCGCTTCCGTCACTGAGGCAGTCATAAACTGCGGTTATAGCATTAAGGGGCTTCCGTGTATGTAAGGTGCCTCGGTGTACCGTGCCGCAATGAATAACTGAGGTTCTCCTTATTTCTCCCTTCTATGAGCGAAAGCCGGTATGCATATCACAGGTCTGATTGAGCAAAGTAACTGAATGTCCACACCGGCAGTCTGCACGTTTTTACCGACTCGTGTCTGTTTCACTGTCTGACTAGCCCCAGACCTCCCAGCGAATGAAAGTTCGCGCTACCAAATTGGGCACTACCACTACCACAGGGGCGACGGGTTGGAGGATATATTTCAACTACATTGTCTGCGACACAAAATCGGGTTACCAAATGTCACAAGGTAAAAGATCAATCCCCCGGCATGATAAATGAAAGCTTAAATTGCATTAACTTGAGTCGTCTGATAGCTTTTCAATCAAAATGAGGAGCGCGCAGACCCGGTCTACCTTAGGATCTTCCACTATTAAAGGGTCCATTTACGACATGTCCATTTGTTTAGGTTGGAATAGCGGTCCATGTGTAAGCGCGGTCCCATTTATGTTTAATTGCTTAATTACTAACCTCAGCATGCAATCAAACCCAATGTAAAGGGGCTCCAAAGGGTGGAACTCATTACCCCCCCCCCCCCCCCTCAACACACACACTCACACAGACAGACAAAAAAGTCGCCCCGTCACCTCAACTTCCAGCGTAGGCCTACCTTGTTAGTAAAGTCGTCGCGGTCTTTTTTTATACATTAAGTCAGTTTCCTTTCGTGGTGAGATATATGTTAACATGCAATGCTAGTGATTCAACACAAGAAGGATTAATTTCAAGTACGTCGAGAGGGCAATTGCAATTTAATTGATATGGGTATTATTGCAAATGAATTGATGGATACATTATGCGACCGTCTAATCAGCAACAGCAATTTTACGATATCGGATTAAATCAAAGCCTAAAACGAGCCATTTCAGATGAGAACTTAAACAAGCAAATGAAACAAATAAAACAGTTCTAATAAATAAAAAATATATAAAGATGAAAAAATGGAGTCAGAGCACCCGCTCTACCTCTGACCCCTTCTGTCTGCTCTTTTGACGCACTTGACTGGATTTCAGAACAACTTTCGATGCAAAAAATGTATTTACTTTTGAATTTACCAATAAGCTGACCTATCCCAAATTTATCAAATTCCGTCGGATAACCCTTAAAGTGGCCCTCTAGTTTCTTATGACGTACTCGCGGACACATCAGCATCCAACTCACGGTGCAGACATGTACACGGTCTTGTGCGTTTTGGGATTCTGAACAAAACCGAAGGCAAATAGTTCTCATTTGTACTACCTGTGAACATCAAATTTCTATTAATACGTTTAGCTCTCGATATGAACAAAATCTTTCAGATACAATAGGGGATAAAAATAAAGAAATGATTAATGTAAACAAAAGTAAGGTGTATTGTTCTCTTAGCTGTCAACGTAAGATTGTTCGCAGTATTTTGACAATCAATTCGACACCTAAATGTGGGGATCGGCACCCGCAGGGAATACCGCTCTTTACTGATTAAGCCCCAACACGGCAATATGTCACCCGCTTGAACGCCGGAAGATTGTCAAGTATAATCTACCAGATTACTCGACGTGGACGACTGCGTTTACTGAACTTGGCAAAGTGCCAATACGTACTTTTTTACTGCACCATGGAGATGCGTATTCTTGAAATTATGAAATGCGTTTGTCATACTTATTAGCAGATTTACTCAAATTACAAGTGTTTTTCGTCTGGTTTATTCTATCAATTTGGTTGTTTGGTGGAGGGTGGGGTGCAGTTAACATAAAGATGTAACATTAGATAGGCTTATTATACAAAGATGTTATTTATCAACCACCGTGAACTCCGATGAACACTTTTTAATATCCCGTAGAAATAATGATTTTTTGTCTGGTAAACAACCCAACATTACAGGTTTTGTATCTGGTGAACTTACAGGTAGGCTATAAGCCCCCGCATCGACACACCGGTATTAACCTAGAAGTTTGTCGCGTACTTGTCACCCTCTTGCATTTCCTATTGCTCTAACCTTAGAGGCGACAGTCTTGACGGTAACAGCTTTGGAATGAATACAACGCCCCCTTCGCGTCTTCATTTAAGGCCGCACTCAACTGCGTTTTAACTGAACCCGCTTTAAAATCGACACCAGAAAGCTGACGATTTGGTTGCAACGTATACACGTACGTCTCGGTTACGATGGGAAGCCTGTTCGTACACAATCGTACTTGCAAGTTTCTCGTGGTATTTTCTGAAACAAGTTTGCAAAATGTCAAGTCTAGAATAGTGTTGGCCAAGGCTTTCTCTCGTTAGTACTCTGCACTAGCCGCAGATAGAAAGAAGTGGGTGGTTCCCAACGTCCCTGCCTGACAGAAAAACCTATGCACAGTATCTAAGCGCTTTGGAATCATTACTATTATAGGAACTAATGAGTAACAATCTGATGAATCACTGTAACGTGATGGTAAAAAGGTGGAGACTTTTGATTATCATTGCTCATAGACTGAAAAACATTTTCGTTTTCTTTTTAATTAACATACATGTGACCAAAGGTTATTCTAAGTACACAAACGACCCCTTTATAAAATTGTTTGTAACATGCATGTGACCAAATGATATTTAAAATACACAAAACTAACTTTCTTATTATTAGAAAATCTAATTTATTCAAGAATCATGTACACTGTTACAGTTCAGAAAATGAAAAGACAGTTGACTGTATAATCATATGCTGGATCTGTGAAGAGAATTTACACAAAATACATCTATGTACATTCATAATAATTAATCAATGTTTTAAATAAGAGCATATTGTAAGAGATAAGATAAATATAATTTGTGACAATTCTTGAAGATTACAAGAAGGCCTTCAAACTGCTGAATTAAGAAATTACATATTTAGCATAGTGTCAATTTATTCAAAGAACCAATGATTCTGGGAATGCAGTAATAGTCACCTTAATCAAAAAGCACCATAATTTTTCATTGCTTTCAATAAGCAGCAAATCTATCATTAATGTTTAAATGCAAATACCTTTAAATATATTTACTTTGATATTGCGGGAGCCTAATCTTCACCTTACAGTGTTTGAATTGAAAAAATACCCAAACAACCCCATTTTGTTAGCATACCATCCTTAAATGACATATGATCAAAAGAGATTAAATGTGGGGACTAAAGAAAACTAATTCATAGCAACTGCCTTGTTCTTGGGATTACCATGGGCAAACTTTCAGATTAGAGAAAGACAAGGGTCTTATACCAGTCATTCAAAATTGTTCTGATGGTAAGAGAACAACTCCTCAAGATAAGAATATTTGGGTTTATCACTTGCCCAATGCAAATGCCCCCCTGACACTTACAATCTTAATGAGCGATAGCAACAAACTGGTAAAGAAAATATCACACCTCTGCAAGTGATAAAGTCTTATCAGTCAAAATGAATAATTTGCAAAAATGTCAATCACTGAGAAGATATAGTACCGAAAAAACCACACAGTGAAGAAATGCCAATATTTTCCGACCCACATCAATGATGTATTCTTGAGGTGCAGCTGCTATAATGTTAACTTTGCCAGATTATGTAGAAAAGATGGGACTGGATGTCAGTTTCTTGATGTCAAGGCCATCAGCTGAGGTAGGAGATCAAACTATTTGCTGAAAGTAATCATAAAGCATAAGATGCACATACAATGCACTCAAAAGTATTCCACTGATTTTCCTACATTTGAGTAAATAATGCATGAAACCTAATATATAGTAATTGTTATCATCTCTCTCTCAATCATGCAGACAATGCATTTGTCTAGTTCCCTGATCTAAATTCCATGTTTTCTCTATAACCGGTATTACCAATATGAGCCTATAAATTGTACATCTCTTCCTTTCACTAATACAATGTAAATTTACAGGTTTACGTGGCTCCTTTCTTAAATACTGTTATCCATTCCAGCAATTAAACTGCCAGTTCAGTAAAGTCTTCTGAATGCAAACATCTGAAGAATAACTCAATCTAAATTGAAGATTAAGACAGATGATAAAAGTTGTAGCATCTAAATATAGAAAATAACTGCAAGAAAATGAAGTCATTTATCAGTAACTTAATAAGCATTAACTATACTGAAAATATTCAATGTCTCTTTTATTTCATTTGACAGTGACACAATTTTAGATTTTCAGTTCCAAAGAGAAAAAAATCCCTGCATGTTAAACGTTAATCACAGATGCATTGTTTTACGAAGTGTACACTGTTGAAATTCTTTTCTGTAGGATTGCAGGCTCCACAGACATCAGAATGTTAGGTTCTTAAAAAGGCTTCTGCTGCTCAAGTGAAATCAATGTATTCTCATATTTGTACAATCATCCCAGGTCTGTCCTGCAGAGTTGATCAATTGTAACCTGTAGCAAAGTTGTGAGACTAAAATATGTGAAGTACCGAAGCCTTATTAGGTTCTGAAGCTCCATAGGCAATGAATATATTGACTCTCCTCCCCTTTCCATTTCATACTACAGTCATCATGATTCTCAAAGCTCTAGGTGGCACTGGAGTAGTAATAGAAGCAGTAGTAGTGGTAGTATTCACAGAATCTGCCTCCGAGTTGCACATTTATCTCATTGCACCATCAATCCTAAAAGTAAAGAGAAAGATCATTTATAATTTATGGAAAAAAGTATTGAGTTGTTTAATATGTGATTCCATTAGAAGAAGAAAGAAATGGTTGGGTCTTAAATCACTAGTAATCATGCATTTGCTTTTTTTTTCCTATCAAAACTTTCTAACCACTGTATTGGTCTTCAGATACCAAATCCTCACACACTTGAAGTCCATCTTTTGAAGTTGATGCTTTTCCCCCCTTTAAGTGGAAAATGCTGTTTCTATTTCATTTTTCTAAGCACTCTAAAATGATGTAACTGCTCAAGTTCAACCACAAAATTCAAAAACACCAAGAACTGGGGAGACTGCTGCTCACAGTAATTGAATTTTTGGCAAGAGAACTTTACCTGCTCAATTTTTTTTGGGCTGATAGAACAATAAAGGAAAGGTGCCATTGATTCCAGTTTTTAAAGAGCTACCAATAAATGTCTGCTCACTATCAGTACCTATGCCCATTCTACTTGACTAACGGGTGGTCTTAAGGTAGGCAAATTACTTCTACCAAAAAGTGACGAGGATTAACTGTCTCTGGAACACAGAAGGTGCAGAACACAAAGTGTGCCTTGAACTATCCGAAAACATATTGTGAAAAAACCACCCCCTATGTATCTCCAATGTCATAATAAATCATTCACATCAAAGTTTTTTGAAGCTCAGGTCTACACTTTTTTCTTTAAGGAAACCTTGTAAATGTGCCCGCCTCTTTACAGAAGATCAACAAAAACTGGTTCAAAGGACAATGCCTCAAAATTGGGATAAAAAATTCTCGACTACCAAGTTTGTTTTAAAGGTCTCGGTCTTACATTTATTGAAAAAAATCTTGTAAACCTGCCCGAGTCTTGACAAAACAATCAACAATTACAGGTTCAAATGACAAAGCTTCATATTTGGATAATAAAAGTTGCTCAACTACATGTTTGGCTTAGTTTACTACAACACAGAAGTATTGTATGCACAACATGAAGAGGAAAATGCAAGATGGGTTAAGATTCTGCGACAGCCCGAAGCACAGAGAGAACACACAATCTAAGCTCTAGCAGTCTAATTTTTAACTTGAGCAAAACTGAGATAACCTTCCCGACTGTCAACTTCTTGTAGACAAATGATGTGTGCAATCTGTATACTCCAATCAGTAAAATAAAAAAGGTACTTTTATATAAAATAACCTTTCACACCATTTCATATGAAGTTACAAAAGAACTTAGCATGGCAGATATCCATTAATAAAACTCTTTCCACCGACTGAACATCACCATTTCAAAAACTGATGACTTTTGACTTTCAGCAATTATTTCTGGAATCAAAAGCTAGTTCTCCAAATTTGAACCAGAGCAAAATTGATTGTACTTAACAAGCTTCCCAGACCACATCACTCAGAAAGATGAAAGGTAGAGCACAAGGAAGGAATAGACGGAACCTAATCAGGCCTTCCTGCTAATTAATTCCTGGTACAAGATGCACTGAGTGAGGTTCACAGGGCCTATCACTTTTCACAACACTGCTAATGAGCACCATGGAAGCTCCCAGGTTACTGACGTCAGGAAGCACTATTTTCTTTTCCTGATAATTTGTTATCAAGTGCAAATGGTGCAACTTGGCAGACACCCAGGTAACTGCAGACACCAGGTAAAAGGCATGCACGCACATGTTAATGTGTTAGCACATGTGCAAGTAAGACTTCAAATGTACAGAGAAAATAACAAGGCAACGACAAGGGAGGGGGTTCTCCCTAGAAATGCTGCTCTCTTCTGTATGCACTTTGTTTGAGCTCCTTGGAAATTGCTTGAAATACACCCCAGACTATGAACAATGACAAGACAAGAAGGCAGATTTACCAGAAAAGATTTTGGTATCAGCATTCTAGCTGAACATATTCACCTGTAAAGAGTGGCAATGGTAAAAGAAAGAGATCTCAACTTCTACTGCTTGCAGTATTTACTTGTCGTGATTGTTAGATTACTCTTGGCGACATGACTCAGGTTTTGAGGTGTATTATCAACCTTATCCTACAACTGAATCATCCATCAGTCGCCACCTAAAATATTGAAAGGCAATGGGATTTGAACATCTATGCCTCAAACCAAATAGAAAAAAAATTTTGTTCAAAAAAAGTATATCTGACTTACAGTAAATAAACTGCTAGAAAATCATCAAAAATAGCACACTCACAAGTTGCACTTATTATATCAAATATAAAGTGTATCAGAAAGGCAAATTGCAACTTTAAGGTGAGGAGTATAACCACAAAAGAGTATCTGAACTATTTCCTGAATTTTTTTCATTCTTCCTTTCCTGTTATTAAGTTTCCACTTCCATAATGGATATTCATCAAAATGCAGACTACAAAAACAAAGCTTCATTAACAAATTGAAGGTCAGCTGGTGCTCAATACTGGAAAGTCCCTCTTTATCTTTCCTGATCACAATATTGAAACTTTGGTGAAAAAAAACTAAGATCTTTATTCAGATATCAAATCATCAAATGGCAGTTTATTTTTACAATTGGTTTAAAGATGCATCAAATGTTACCTCAAATAACAGCAACAATTTGCGTCAGTGATTAAAATAAGAAAAGATCCACTACTATGATTAATTATTGTGCCAGACACTGTCAACAAAAAAGAGTAAGCAGTAAATAAAATCTATACAGTAATAATATGCTTGTATGTGTTGACCAATTCATTATGGTGACACGTCGAAGAATGGAAGGCATGTGCATGCTTTCATCAAAGAGCACTACAGTCTGTAACATAAGCATCTCCTGAACTTTTAGTGAAAAAGTTTAATAAAAGATAAAACATTTTCTTTTCATTTCAAATGTCATAATTCTGATATATTAAGCAGAATAACAGACCAAAATCTGAACTGAGCTGAACTGAATCAAGAGGCCAGTGCGGTAACACCAGCCTGGGGTACCTATGGGTTGCCTACTTGTATTGCAGCTTAATGGCAGTGTAATTCATCAATACCCACAGCTGAATGAAACATAGTAGTCAACTAGGCCTAAACAATTTTATCCAAATTGGAGTGTGCCTTGGGGTCACAGGTTCTTTAATAGCTCTGCACCCAATGTGAATTCTCCTCTCTAATTACATTACCCATGGATGCAGCTGATTACAAAAATCTTTCAAAATATTTTTTGATAATCAAAGAATATAAAAATTATATACATCACAACTCTGTATAAAATATTGTATAAAAATTCAATTTAGTAAAAAAAAAAGTCAGAGGAAATGAACGATATCAAGACGTGCTATGCCCTTAAAAATTTTTTTTTCTAAATTCTCAACATAATATACCAAATCAAAGAGAGACAGACACACCCAATTCAACGATTGTAAAAGAGACACCAAAGAACCCCCTTCCTTCTGATGAACTCTCACTAGAGTGCTTCAGATTACCAGGAAGAAGCAAAAACTACACCATTATCATGTCTGTACTTCAACCTGGCTCCTCAAACTATGTGGCAAATTGAGTCAATATTAAAATAAGAACCTGATCACACATTAAGTACACCAGAGTATGAATTTACATTAAACATGTAACATCATAGAAAACAATCAAAAGTCAATTTTAGAAGGTTTACTAAAGATAAATCCTTCTGCAAAAAAGATCTGAAGGATTTGAATGAAGGCTTCGAGGTTCATTTAAGGACAAGGATTCCTATGAAATAAACAGGCTGCAGATGCAAGGAAGAAGCCATTGTCACCTGAACTTATAACAAAATTTGATAAACTTGATTAATATTGCCTCTTAGTATCTTAATAAGAATCTCGATTTCTAGATTGCCTGAGATGCCCCCAATCCTCATATAAACTGCAAAGTTTTCTTATTGCTAAACAGTAGTGACAAACCAAACTCACACCTCGATGAAGATTCCTTTTGTTAGCACCTAGACCAGGTGAACCCGATGAGTCTTCCACATGTGGCCCTATCTATTTAGTTGATCTTGGCAAACTTCAAGTAATTCTAACTCATGAGGAAACAACAACAAAGTTGTGGAAGAAGACCTTTAACTGGACATCATGCTCCCCCAAATATAAATTGCTTCTCTTGGCAAAGCTGACCAAAAGAAATTGGCTCCTCTTGTTGCTTTACCTCCACTGGTAAATTTCTGTGGTATTACTATCTATACAAAGTGCACTATCCTAGACAAAAAGACATTCTATCTTAAAGCCCACTCTGTCCCATCATCCTATTTCATTTTGCTTTCAAATGCACAAAAATTCAAGGGATATCATATAAGCAGCAACTCAGTAAGGAAGTAGAAATATCCCTCCCCTTTTTTCCCAATCATGCCATTTTTACATCAGATTTGCACAACTTTCAGTGCTGACCATTTAAAATTCCTGTCTTACATTTGGCAAATCAAACTTCCAAATACTCTATTTAACCATTAACTGCTTTTAGAAAAGTACCCTTTCCTTTCAACTAATTAATTAAAAGAAACAAATAGAGGAAATGTTCTGAAGTGTGTGGTCTTCAAAAAACTATATACACTTAGTTTGCTTTCAAAAAGAAAGCCAAATTCAATTACTTTGCGTGCTTAATTTGAGTTCTGGATTTGAAAAAGTGAAGTGCATATAGTAATACACTGGTCTGTCTGACTTTAATCAGGTTACTTCCAAGAATAAGGCCAGAACCAATACAGATCTGAGGTCAGATCTGAAGTCTTAAAAACAAATGATGAATTTTTGCACAGATAAAACACATTGTATATTAAGAGACCTTAACCTTTTTAATGCTGATCTGCTGAATTTAACTTTCAGTCAAAAATAAACTCACCTTATTATAGGATTTCGAAACATTTAGAAATATATCACACTTTGGTCCTTCTTTCCTGCAGACTGAGGAGAAGACATGGACTGACTCCTCTCTTTACTGTCACTTCTACTCCTCTCAGCCAGCTTCATAGGCAGCATCCCGCCTCCCCCAGAGCTGTTATGCTTTAAACTGGCACTCTTATTCGACTGACTGTTGTGAGAGCTGGGCTGACTACTACTTGAGCTGCTAGCCAGTTTTTTAGGAATAATTCCACTGAAAGATGGAGAGCTGTTGCTGCTTCCAAGTTTGTGAGGAAACTGCTGTTTTAAGGCAGCACCTTGCAGTTTCTGTTCATTGGTGGCACTCACTAGATGTATAGGCAAGTTTTCCCTAGTGTCTCTCTTACTTATACCTAAACTAGGCATGGTGTCTGCCCGTCTGTTTTGACCCTCAAACACATGGTGTGATATGCGCCGATCATCTGAACGCGTTTTGCGATTTAAAGGTTCTTGTAAACTCCTAGCATATTCCTCTTTCATTGGCTCGAAAGCTTCACCCTCTGTTGCACGTTTATCATTTGAATCTTTATTCCAATCTGCTGAAGCTGAACGCCTATGACTGATAACCAAACCCTGTGGGCTTAAACGTGTTGGATCCAAGGAATTATTTTCCTTTCCTGTAGTGGAAAACTTGTCATTTTTTACACTTGTAGAGTTGACATCTTTTAATCCACTTTTTATCATATTTCCAGAAGAGAGTTGCTTTTGTAGTTGTTGTTGCTGCTGTTGTAATTGTAACAGTTGCTGTTGCTCCTTCTGCTGTTCTTGCTGTATTTGTTGCTGACGCTGTTCAAACAAGTCAATCTGTCTTTGGAAAGCAGCTCTCTGCCTTTTTAATTCTTCTCTCTGTTGCTCCATCTCAGCCTTGAAAATGAATAGGAATCAACTGAGATGCCTTGTAACAATCTCTCTGCACTTAGCCTGCTCCTACTAACTACAGTATATGAAAATTTCTACTAATTACACTTTAACTTTAGCCAAAAGGCCGAGAAGCAAACATATTTTTGGCATGACAGTTTACACTTGAAAATTTAAAAGCAACTATAAAACCCACACTTTTCAGAAAAGATAGGATCAGATTTACCAAATTCATCACAAGGCAAAAAAAAAAGTATCAAAAATATGATCACGTTTAAAAAAGGAAAACAAAAGAAGAAAACTGCCCCAGTCTACCTGTTGTTTCTCTATATCTTTCCTGTGTTCTTCCACAGTCTCTCTCTCTGCCTCCAGTCGCATCCTCTCCCTTTCCTTGGTCTTCTCCCAATCTGTTCTCTCAGTGTTAATGGAACTCTGAAACATGGCAAATGATGTCAAACAATTATATTTCAATTAACATATTAACACAATATCACAGACAGGTTTTAAAAAATCTGTGAAATTCATTGTGTGACAAAACACATAATCTCATGAACCATCAGAATTAAATTTAGAATCTTGGAATTCCATGATTCTAAGGAAAAAAGCTTATGTCTGACATAAAACTAGATTTGACTTATTTGGGTTGACATTCATTTCACAGGCAAAGACTACTTTAAATAAGAAATTTAATGAGCTTGCATCATCAATAAAAACTGATTTATCAGGTATCTAGATGTCTGAGGAGAATTGAGTTAGATGTCTGAACAGATCTTAAATTAACTGAAAGAAATTGGTAGTTGACAATTACATGTAAACTGCCTATATTTATCCAAGGGTGCAATTTTTTACTTAAAGAATAAAAAAAATTGATAAACTAGTTAAAAAGTTTAAAGAGATGCAATCTCAGGAATCAGCTGGGATTGCCTGTTGTATACCTGGAGTCGACGTAGTTCTTCCAGTTGTTGGTTATGTCGAAAGGTTCCTTTCCTCTCCTGGTACTGCTTGGTCTCTGCCGTCAATTTCTCCACTTTTTCATTAGACTCCACAAGGTGAGCTTTGCATCTGAAGAGATCAATCAAAATTGTTACTTAATAGGTCTGATTGTAAAACCAATAGACATGTAAAGCACAGTGATAGAAACTAAAAGTAAACATCTAGCATTTTAACTTTTGGATACACTTGTGTGTATTTGGTGGGTGGGGTTTTGATAGGGTTGTCATCAAACTCTTTTGTAATTTCAACATTTCAATTTGCAATAAAACTACATGACAATTTTCAATGGATATTATTTTACAGTAAAGATATCATATTATGGAGTAAGTAACCAATCGTCTCCAAGTTACCTACAAAAACAGGTTACAATTACAAATGAAGTCTACAGCCTCTAGTAGCATCCACATTAAATTGTCACCCTTTACTCAAATTTTGGTAAATAAGGACATGTTAATGGGTTTTTAAAACGCCCTTAACATATCTTAATGGCCATTTTCTCTCCTTTAGACATGGCTTGATCAAAGGCAAGAATGCATCAGTCTGTGGTGTTATGTGATGTTGCATGGACAAAATCAAAGTAAGCCCAGGAATGTCACAGTGTCCCCATGTTTATAAAGCTTGCAGACAAACTTAAAGCCACAAAAATCTTAAAAGACAGAACACTTAGTCCCTGCAAAAGAGACGACTCCAGGGGAATAACAAACATTCTTCCACTAAGGAATGCTGGATAGAACAACAAGACTCTGCAAGCAATAAAAAAAAAAGTTTCGAGTTTGAGGGGGTAATAATACATAACAATCTGCCAACTTTTCTTGTGCAGCCAGGTAGCGGTAGACTTACACACAGGAAGGGCACATCACAAGGTTAAACACGCGACCACTTAGTCTAGTCTTTTGTAGAAAGAGGCATGAAATTATGCAACACAACACTCAAAGATTTTGTTCAAAATTGCTCATGCCTGCTACACTTGGTCTACTGTTCTGGATCCGGTTGCCAATTTTGCTATCCCCTTTCTCTTAATAACTTATGCTGACAAGCACGATTTGTTGTCATCTTTTATAAGCGAGTTAAACAGAACCAACCTCAGGTATCTGATATGCTGAGGCAGACTCCTCAGGTTCAGGCTTGGGTCATTTGAGGCATGAAATGCCACACCAAATGTAGAGTATACTTGTTAATTATGAATGGATATGACCAACCATCCATCAATCATAAACAAATAGAACAGGAGTAAGATATTAACGCTTTTGGTAGAGAGCAGAAAACAAGTTGAGCCAGGTAATGACTGTGATTTGAGAGATATGTTACGTGTTTTTTTGTGACATTCAGTGCAATTAGGGGGTTGAATAATGGCAATCAGAGCACAGGTTAACAACACCGGCTGTTGTATGTGGAGTTTCTCTTTACTCAGATTTCCATGACAAAAAAGAAAATACAGTAAGAACTAAATAGACCAAAAACTAGACTGTGAAGCTGGCTAATGTACAGAAACTTACTAGAAAAAAGTTATTTCCACAGCCCTTTTCCACATAAATTAAACACTGAAAAATTTTTCAAGTTTGCAATGTTTGCAGTGATCACTTCTGAATCATGAAAAGTATATTTCCGCCTTCCAAAACATTATTCATTTTTCACTTATCTTGATATTTTACACCAGTTCTCTATCTTAAACATGCATGTAAACACGACTTTTCATTTCACATTTCAATTCATGAAAATTGCAGCAACCACAGTTTCAAATAATTCACGTAACTGGAAGAGGTTACTTCACTGCCAATGAGAAGAGTACTTTCAGTCTTAGTTGAGTTGCAAACACAGCCTATGTAAGTCTGGTGATGTCAGTGAGAGTACTTTCAGTTTTAGTTAGTCCTGTTGTAAACACGGTCCATGGATAAGAGCCCCAGTGTGCATGTTCCATACAACCTATCTCAGTCCTGTCTTCATTAATATGCTGAGAAAACATCTCTCACAGTTCATCTTTTCAGTGACTACTGGATGAAATTTCAGCTCACTCCAAACACTGGCTCTATGAAGAACTGTGTTATGAAAGTCATACTTACAATAGCAGTCTAGACGAGAAAAGTTGTTAGATACAAGGGTGGCATTATTTTGCTCATATCAGAAGAGCAAAAAGGAAGGTAGCCCTACATTTTCCATACTCTTGTAAGTTTACTGAACAAAAAGGAGCTTGTATCTCTCAAACGACAGATCATGTTCCCCTACTGGGTCACCAACATAAAGAGAAAAAGACCTTATAGCCAAATATAAATATGAAACACAAAAGTTTACCCCCGTCTGGGAAAAAAAGGCAAAGTGAAAAGATTAGAGAAGATAAGTCTCTTAAAGAAACCATATCCTTGATTTGAAGTGAATTAAAGTGGGAAACAAAACATTGGAGTTCCAAATAGGTGTCAGAGTACCATTAATTTTTCTTGTCATACAGCGTAATTATTTTTCTCACTATTTACAAATGTGTTGTATTAGGGTCTCAGAGCCTGTAGCTATTGTTCAATCTCAACATGTCCCGCACAACTATAGACATTTATCTTATCAATAACAAAACAACCTCAGCAGAGTTTTTTCCCAAAAGGGGATCAAATGTTTCTCCAGCAGAGTGATGGAAACAAAGCTTGAACAGAATAGAAGAAGACAAAAAATCAGTATTTTAATGTCATTGAAACCTATGAAGAGCACCCTTTAAATCCAGACTTAATTTATCTTGGTAAAAAACAGATAAAAAAAGGCAAGACCAAAAAAAAAATCTTCCATGATACCTTGAGCTGGTTTTCTTTCTGAATGTAGATGAGAGGATCTCTGTTTGATCCTAAATCAGACACTTACAAAGGTTTTCCGCTTTCCACAAATTGAGTAAATGGTTTGAAAGAAGTTTCGCTGTTTCTTTAACAAAATTATCTCATTTTTTGTCCAAAATAAATATAACCATGCCAAATCCCCACAATTTTTTTACAATAATTCAATTTTGTTAACAGGTTAGACATTTTATAAATTTTGTTTATAACACCGCAGATACTTACCTCTCAAGTCTTGTATTCTGGTGGATTGATGCATGCTAAAAATATAAAAACATTAAATTTAATGCTGTTTTAAATAGGAATACATTGAATCATATTGCAAACAAAATACATATTGGTCCACACATGCAAGCACGCATGAACACACACACACACACACACACACACACACACACACACACACACACACACACACACACACACACACACACACACACGAACCAAGCCAAGAACAATGCGCAGGTATTTTTTTTCAAAGAGAGGGAATTTTATCTTGATCATAAATCTGGATAAATGTTAAAAAGCAATTTTCTATTTTTGACCTTGATGAGTCAAAATGTCAAATCCCAAGGGCATCGCTGACTGAATGAATATGACATGCTACCTAACACATTATGAAATAATTACTTAGTCCTTTGCTAAATAATAAATAACTGTGACATTTGAATTCTGAATTTGAATTCATTGAACAGCTGTCTGTAAAATCAGCACAGACAGTACACAAGAAAACTGTCCACTTCAAATAGCAACCGTGCACGTGAATTCTCAGATGTCAACAAAAAATGTCTTCAACTGATCACGGGACCATTCACTTTGGTGTGTAAGTATGATTATTTGTCCACAGTAACATCAAATGACACTTGTCATATATCAAGGTGACCTGTTTATTGCATGCCTGAGCTTTATTAGATAGTCACACTATCCGCATAGAGAGGCCGCCAGCCAGACACTTGGTCACCTGAAACAACTTTCTGTGACAGGTGAGCAGCGTGCTCTTTTGTCTGGGGGAGTCTGGACTGTAATGTACATCATCAGCATGTTAGTTCTAACTGCATGGAAATGTGGAATGGATATCAAAATAGTTTTGAATGGATTTTTTTTTGCCCTGAAAATAATTCTTTGCTAAAATGACTACATTTTCCATAAAATGAAATGCAGCATTTTTTCCTCATAGTTGGTATGTTTGAAGTAACTTCGAGGGCAACAAAGATTTTTTCCTAAATTTTGATGACAATGATTTACTTTTAATAAACAATTTGCAACAGCTTCCCCAAGATCTGAAAGCCATGCCTACATGTTCAGGCAAGCCTTATCCAGCATATATAGTTAACAGACATACCAAACACCACTATGTGCTTGTAATAATCATCCATATAAATCCTCCTACACAGAACTAGACAGACACAACTCATGCCTTATCAAGAAAAAAAAAAAAGAATTCACTTGAGAAAAGTACTTTTTATTTCACCTGTGGAATGTTAAACATGCAGACACCTTAGTCTGGCAGGTAACAAAGAGAGAGGGGTTTTAGAAACTCTACCAAGAGAGACTGGCTAAAATCTGACCATTGCTGATATTTTAATTTTATAAAGGCCTACAATTGCATGTAATGATACCTTTTGCAATGAAACTCTTCACAAAAACATTTTTTATCTTTTGAGTTAAATTTCCCATCATTGCCCATTAAAATAGTGTTCAATTCCAACCCAGAGGCCTAAAAACACAAATGCTTTCTATTTTCCAAAGTTGAACAACTTTGATCAAATTTCTTTTATCTCTCAGACATCTACAAGTCCCCCTCCAAATCTGTCAAAATAGACTCAATCTCAAATGTTATGTACCCACTGACTGAATATGGAAGGGTGTTTGATTTCAGATGACACAATAACAGATAGCTTCCACCTGTTTACTAAATGGAAAATGCCACTAAGTACTTCTTGAACATTTCTAAAACATCTCCATGTTGGAACTGGCCCTTTTTTCACAACTTCAAAATGCCGACATCTATGTAGACATTCTTTCCCCTGACCTAAAGACTAAGGATTTGTTTTAATAATTCTTGCATCATGTCAAAATGACAGAAGTTGCATAGTTTTCTTAACAGAAAGTTATGTTACATATATATATATCAATAGATTGTCACTTATTTCTCCAACTAAATACCATCCTCTCATCGTGATGATGTATTCAAATCTGTGCTCTTTGGGATGTTTAAAACATGCAGAAAATTTGACTTGTGCATAGTTTCTACAAACACCTGTCACTGTTTCATGTGATACTGAACATTTCAGAGTTTAGATACTCTTTACTTGTCACTTGATCATCTCAGCACAAATTCTTACAGCTAAAGTCTAAGAGCCATGTCAAGTGAGTCCAAATCTGGTGTTAATGCAAAATCACAGCCAAAAGCTAGAACTCAAATGTTCATGTGGGAAAATGGCTTGTTCAGGTGCCAAACAATGCAAATGGTCACTGGTAATTGACAGTTCTGTTGTTTTTTTCTGTTTATTTACCAACATGGGGAGTGCTGAGCCCCATGCTGACACCCACGTGTAAAAACTCCACTGACCACATCTGCCGTAGGATAGTGTTTGCCTTGAAATTCCACTATTACATGTCACCTGGGTTGGTTTGGTAGGTAGATAGGGAGGGGGGTTATCTGAGGATGTACAAACAGGTGCATTGGAATGGCTCCAATGGCACACTCACTGGTTACTACTATAGGTACTGTACTGTCTTTCTTTCTTTCTGTATTTTTGTTCTTGTTTATCTTCCTGAGATAAATGGGGCGACTTGTTTAAAAAAGTGACCAAGGTAGGAAATTTTTTCCTGACAAATTAACTTAACCCTGTTTAGGTTATCAATTGATCACCAATAACTACCCAAACAGGCACATTACTGTGTTTTCTTGTCAGGACAAAAAATAAGGCATCGTATTTCCAAGGATAAAAAAAAATCATAAGCAAACAAAACCAGTTTGATCCCTCCATGTGTCGTTGGTGAATTGCTTTCATCTGTACAGATGAGTTGTCTCTCTCAGAGTGGAGGGGTAACACAAACATGGCTCTTGAATTCTGAGCCTGCTGAGAACAATTTACTGATCCTTCATTTTGATAGTGGCCCAGACCAAACAATTGCCTTACATAATATATGTACTGCCAGAGCTGTATTCTAAAATAACTTGAGAGCCTACAGGCACGCAAATACAACATGAAACAGTCTGGGCTGTGATACTTTGGATAAGGTTGCAAGTGCTCTTTCAGGTTAATTTAAGAAAAATCATTTTTACCTACATTTAACAGCTCCCTACCCCTGTCCAGAAAATTTTTTTAACAAAACCAATATTTTTGTAATTTATATACTAAACCTATAAATAATCTTTCTTCATTGTCACTCAAACTAGTTTGATAAGTAGGATATCAGATATTTCAGTCTGCCTAGTGTATCTAACAAATACATGCTACTTGATACTTGAAATGACATGAAATGAGGCGTCAAACATAAAATCTGCTGTAATTCAATTTGAAAGGAAAAAAACCCAGTAATTTTCTTAAATCAAATATCAGAATTTGTGCTCTTGACATGCTGCTGGTCACAAGAACTGGTACAATTTGCTGTAACACAATACAGACTGTTGACAGCTAGATCAAGGCCACATTTGAAAGGACCACAGTTTCAGCAATTAATGTAATGTCTACATACTGCCACTGTCACTGTGATGGATGCTTACATGGAACCTCTGCCACACCCACTTCAACAATCCGTAAACCTTAAAACACCTTCAAAATAGAAAGATCCTTTGATATTTGATTTGGGAGAAAAAAATCAGTCTGGACTAAGACAGCATTTGTCCCCACTGACCCTGTCTGGCAAATGAGAAAGTCAACTGGAGAGCTAATATAATGTGATGTCTTCAACTAACTGGAAGATCTTGTGTAATGGCAAGTTCAACGGCAGCACCTGACTAATGAAAATGACTTCACTACTTTGCAAAGAATGACTGCGGACATACATGAGGAACAATATCATCAAAAATAATTTTTTAAAAAAATATTATCCTATTTGACCATAATTTGCAGTTCAATTGATCTAAAGATTTTTTGCATGAAATGTCATTTTGTCGTAGCCATCTATGAACAGTTATAACAGTTTATATTCTTTTGAGAAAACCAGTTCCAATAACTTTTCAAAAAGAAAAAATTTTTTTTAACCTTGCATGTTGCATTCATTTTGTAATACTTTTTTTAAATGCTATTAGTAGCTACTCATATTCCCTGCAATACTCCCTTTCATGACATTAAATAATATGTTTTTGAAAATAAAATGATATTCTGTGCTCCACTGTTCCATTGTTTCATTTGCCATGAGCAGCTTCTTATGTCATGATTCAGATCTTTTCTCCACCCCAATTAACCACACTTGGCTGACTTCCAAGTCACGATGATACATTCAATACACCCAGTCTGTTAGCGCATGACATAATCCAACAATGTCATTTTTCAATTGCTGTCATTTTTTTCCTTTATATATTGTCATGTAGAACACATTTCTTTTGTTTGTGTTCATCTGCCAAATTGCAGCAATCAAGGCTTATTACCTTCACAAATATGACAAGGATATGTTTCAGGTCTAAAACAGTTGACAATGGAAATGGGGTTCCCAGGAAGATAAAACCTATGAAAAACATATCATCATCAGGCAAAACTGTATCAGAAATGTTGTAAGCTGCATTAGTATTGGAATACATGGTGGGGTAGCCCTGTATTCCTGATAACATTCAAGGTGCTTTCTCTCTTGATATGACTACAAGCTGCATCATGTCACTGTCTGGAGAGAACTTTGTCCCAAATTTTTGTCATCAGTTTTAAAAGGGAGCAGGATTGGCCATGGGATCCTTGCCATGTAAACATTAAACATGAAAAACAAAGG
Organism: Lingula anatina; assembly: GCF_051362555.1. Lineage (NCBI taxonomy): Eukaryota > Metazoa > Brachiopoda > Lingulata > Lingulida > Lingulidae > Lingula > Lingula anatina. The sequence goes on along the minus strand of NC_141767.1, from coordinate 62,378,966 downwards.
AACCCTTCAAATAGTAAATGAAAAAAAAAAATTAACTTCTAAGATTTAAAAAAATTCAAGGACATGGTAGAGCAGTATATAAAGGGCCTTTGGATAACCTTCAACTGAATTCCGTAAAGGACATACAGTTGATATAAACAATTGCCACTTTCTAAGGATTCTGAGAAATAAACAACAGTTTACTTGTCAAAATGTCACAATCTCAAGTGTTTTTTTCCTGTTAAAATATATAAATCATTGTTTTTGGAAAGATTGCCCTTTCTTTCAGTTTATTGCACTTTTTGAAAGATACTCAAAACTACATTCTAGATTTTCAATGTAATTCTTGCTTTAATAGGTGCATGTTTACATCACAACCAATACTTCATTTTGTGATGATTTCTTTTAGACACTTGTTTATTCTATAATGACAAAGAGCTAATTTAAGGTAAAAACTACAACAATGGTTCAGAAATTGCTAAACAACAATAGCGACTCTTTCCATTGTTGACTTTCATTGCCAATATCTTACTTTTTTAACAACACATTTCTGCCTTCTGTGGCTTCCAGGCATTGTGAAGAGTGTAGATATACAGGCTGATGACAGACATGTAGTCCTAAATTGTGGGTATTAGTCAGTTGGAACAAAAATGAGCCAGCCAATGTGAAAACAATTGTCTTGTTAACCCAAACTGCTGGCCATTTTTTGCCACCTGGTGTGAGGAATATGGGTTAAAGTCTCATTTAGTAACATAGTTACGCCAGACAGCGATAATTGTCAAATAGCACAATTACACCATGTTACCCCATAGGGCCATGGAAATAAAAACGGCAGTTCATGTAATTTATTTCACTACTCCCAGTATGGTGTCTTATGTCGATGGTGGTTTGGATTGCACACCAAAGTACACATAGCTTACTTTGTATGTAGCAGCTTATTAAGTAAGAACAAATTCTGAACAATGGCCATATTTATCCTCTGTTACGCTGCATTTGGTCATTTGGTCTTCAGGCAGAACAGGACTTTTTTTCTTCTAAACTTAATCTTTAACATGGCAAAGATCAATCTTGAGTTACTTTGATCAAACTGTACCTCAAGTCTGACCAGCCTTGCAGGGTGCAATTAGTCCTGAAGAAACTGACAGATCTTACACAGCATTAGAACAAAACTCATGCTGAGTGGGGGAGAAGCCATTTCAGTACACTTGCATTGACATTTCCATTTCATATTTACATTGACACATTCATTTTGTGCCGTTCCACACCTTTATTTATCAAATTTTGCAAAATCTTTTATAAGGTTCACTTCATACATCTACAGCATAACTTTAGATCACCTCACACACACACACACACACACACACACACACACACACACACACACACACACACACACACACACATACACACACCAATCACAAACAAGTTAACATTATCTCCTCACCATGGCCTGTGCTAGATACCGCAGAATCTGCTCCAAGCAGGCCGCCTGCTCCCTCACAGGGGGTATTAGACTAACTGAGCTGATGGAGAACTCGCTGATAGACCCCAAGTCACTGGATTTGTCACTGTGTCGAACATCTGGGGAATCGTCCTTCTCAGCATTTCGCGTTGGCAAAAGCCCAGATAGGAACGTGCTCGTACGTTTTAATTTCTGAAGAGCAGGATCCTGGATAAAACAAGTTATGGAAATAAATAACGAATTCTGGATTTGCTTTTAAATTAAAAGTTAATGAGAATCCACTTATTTCATTGATGCAAACATCAAAAATTAAAATTGTCAAATTGCTGTGAAACAAAAGAGTTAAACTAAAAATATTTAAACACATTTTGCATATTTAACCAAATGCTTTCAACACATTTTGTGAAATTTATTCATCAAAATGTAAAAATAAATAAATGAAATATTTGACACTGATAAATTATGCTCAAGACCAATGGTGTCTTCCTATAGGTATT